>NC_142794.1:53653189-53665689 GCF_049724085.1 Artemia sp. Qi Xiang Cuo
GGGCAAGTATCGTTCGTAGTAATAGGTGACCGACCCTGACAAGCCAATGTACCGGTTAAACTACACGCATACTCATGCCTCAGGCTTGTGTAAATACATGTATATCTCAAAGTGCGTACACCCTTACTACTCATGTAAATGTATTCAAGTCCTTTACGTGCATACAGAGGAACCAAGAGTTTCCCAAAACTAGAGAATTTTCCAAAAGTGCGCACGTTTTCAACTGGGCTTAAATACTACACTTTAATAGCATTAATAATGCTTCGAAATTGACTAAAGTGTAACTCTAATTTGCCACAGAATTAATTAAAAATGGGACATTTAGCACAAAAAATTATCAAATAGTTTTAAATACTGTAAACATACATTGATCACTTAAAATAAACAGGCCTAAATTTGTTTCTTTTAATTTCACTATTTAAATTTGTCGCTACTCTGCAAATTTATTTCCTCTTGATTCCATTTCAAATAAAAGCATAGGAAATTAAATACCTATTGTCTTTTTTTTAATTTCGGGAATTTTCGAAGCAACTTGTTTAGTTTTTTGGTGTTATATGTGAATCCGCAAATCAGTAAGCCATGTACTAGTTGATTTCCATTCATTTTATATCTAAATAAATATATCTCTAGATTATGTAGCCAAAAATGATCATGTTTTGAGGTCTTTAAAAGAAAATTTGGACTTCATGAATCGCTACTTTCGAACATTTATCTTTCTAATATTTTTCTCTTTGTTGGTGTTTTTTCGACCTGTCTATGCTTGCCCCGTAAGTTTTAAGCTGATCGACAAAAAGTAATGAATTTCTCGGGAGGTTGCCAATCGATATAATCTAGCGTTGTTCAAATTCTTTGTTCATCCCGTGGTCTGTTTAGGTCAGTTTCTGTTTAGGCAAGTTTCAAGCCAATTAGGAGAGAGGAAAAAAAAAATTGAAATTACTTGTTTCGCGGACTGTTGCAAACTGTTTATTTTGTTTTACAATTTTTCTATTCCTTGGGTTTCCACTTAAATCTGTCTACATGCCATGTAGGATTCAAGGCGATAAGAAATGAAAAATACTCTCAATATAATTTTTGGTGTCACGAATCGATACAGCTAAACTTAGCTTAAACTCGATTTTTTCTGTATTTCAATTTGCAGATGTAAGAGCCTAGTTTTGTGAGTTCCGTTCGTCAACCTAATTTTCTTTTTTACATAGAGTTCCCTTGTTCCAATGACTTACGGAATTAACTTTCAAAATGATAGTAGACAAAAGTTGCTGGAATTTTCTATGGCCTTCATACGCCCCCGCTAAAATTTGAGGTTTTCTTGACTGACTGAACGGTTCCTGAAATTTTCAGAATGACTGGGAAATGATGTTTAAAGACCTTTTGGTCTCTATTTTTTGGAGGATCCGTGCCTTCAACCAAATAAATTTTCATTTTACTTTAAGTTCCATTGGTCCAAGGACATGCGGATGGAAGTTTCAACCGATCAGAGACAAAAGTTTTTTGGCTTAAATTTGGGTCTCCATCTCCCCACAAAAATTTTGAGCCCCTTAAGTAAGCGAACAGTGCGTGAAAGTTTCAAACCCATAGGGCAGAGAAGAGCAGAAATGAAATGACGGTCTTTTTTCAATCACAAAACCTGTCTGTGGATAAAGGACAATGTACATAATCTAGGGTCTTTCTCATTGAGGCTTCCTGGATCGTGGCATCTCCGAAAGGATATTTATTGATCCTCTTGACTTATTTGAGCAAAATAATTGTATGAAAATTGTATCCGATCACATCGATGGTTACGTGGTGCACGTTGGCAAAAAAGGTAAGAAATAGCAAGAACGTACAAAGGGGGACTGCGGCCCCCTTCTCCTTGAAAATTTAAATTTCCTCAAATTTCTGGGCACTTTTTATTAAAGTTAGCAAATCAAATTAGTTTTTTACATTATTCCGCTCCTAAATTTTTTGTCATTGGCCCCCTCCGAAAAATTCCTATTTACGTGCGTGAAGGGTAGGGCTGTTTCCTGTTCAATTACTTTCAGTCCTCAAAAAGGACACCAGGATCAGTGGCAGATCCAGGGGGCGAGGGGGCGCGGCGCCCCCTCTAACGCAGTCTAAAGTAGTGTAATTTACCTAATTAATGCAAGTTTGTGTTAATTAAACTTGCTCCTAACACAAGTTTATCGAATCAACCTATTTTGCCTCCCCCCCCCCTAAAAAAATCCTGGATCCGCCCCTGACCAGGATGATTAGTTTTCGATCGGATCAACCCTTTCCAAAATCTCTATTGTCTCCATGTGCGTAGGGAAGGGGGGGACAGGGGAGGGCATCTGCCCCCCCCTAGAACTTCAAATTTACGCTAGATATTAGCGAGAACATTTCGTATGTTGGAATTTTTTGTTGGATGTTACCTGGTAGATGGTTAAAAAAGCTGGAAATAAACAGAAATTTCCAAATATTGTTTGCAATATCAACATTTACTTTTCGATCTTCAATATTGATTTTCGGTCCGATATATAGATAAGAGACTGGCCCACGATCGGCTGATTTTGACTTGTTTAATTCTCCATGAATTGATTGAAGCGATAAGAAGTTGCTGAGCATGCCAAAGCAAAAATAACTCATTCAACACCATCCTTGAAAAAGACAATTAGAAATACTCCACTCATCATCGATCCGGGATCATCTACGGGATCATCGATCCGGAGTAGAAATATTCCGGATCATCTACGTCAGAATCGTCACTCTAACTGTAACTCTTGTTGCGAGAGACACGTCTTTTGCTTTTTATTCTTTTCACTTGTCTGACTTTCTTCCGTTCCAGGACTTGGGCGTTTTAAGCAGATACAACTTTTATCCTAGCAGTAATGCATTCTTTCATGGGGGTGTCTGTGAGCACCTCTGACTTTTTCATATTTTTTTTCCTGTTGATTTTTCGTGTTGAGCCTTTTGGAAAGGGGTTTGCATGGACGATCTCTTTGTGCTTCACTAGATGTGGTAGGCATTCTGTCTGACACATATGACAAGAAGAACTGATAATCCTTGAAAACATCTCTGTTTGTGGGGTAGACACCACTTGCTTGGATTCCACTGATTATATTCTCAGGAGTGAAAGCCTTTGGATATACTTTCTCCAGCAGCTCAGCAATGTTATACACTAATATAGTTTTACATTTGTTGGCAGTCATAAAACTTGCGGCTTCCTGGTTGCAGTAGTCCTTAAGGTGCCCCATGACTATCATTTCTAGAGGTTGTAGTTTGTGAGTAGTGTGGGGAAGGACAGTTAAAAGGACAACACTATTATTTTTTAGCTAGATCAAGCAATTCAATGGTGTTTCCGCTGATCTGATGCTCTAATTTCAGAAGTACAGGTGACTGTTTGGAGGGTTTGACTTGATTGATAAAATGTTGCAAGTAAAGTAAAGAATGAGAGGCAGTCATCCAGCCAGAAGTATTTTCTGAGCTGATCGTGATGGTTCCTGGTAAAGCTCCCCTGAGTAAAATTTCCGGACACTGTTTTTGTCGGGAAATAAGTAGAGAAGGGACTGTGTTCCCAAAACATTAACACTAGCACAAATCGTGGTCAACAGACCTCTTTCTGCTGACGTGACCCTCCCTACTTACTTCTGGCCTCGCTGTGCAATGATTTTCCCAGGCTTGTGGATTTTTTCAAACCTGATTCGTCAAAATTTCAAATGTCTTGTGGTCTGAACATGTATTTATATAGGCCTCGCTCCAGGTTGTTAAAGAAAGCTCCTACACTGTGACCGTTGAAAGCAGTTGTTCGTCATAGGCTTGTACTCTCTGGCGTTCTTACTGATAGAGTTTTAAGGTAATCCATAAAACCACGGTACCAATCTTTACCTGTAATTCCTCCACTGTCTCCACTGCCTTTGCAGTTCCGTTATCCGGTACTTTTATACTCTGAATAAATGGCATAAGTGTATGCAAATTTACACGCTTCTAGGGGAATACAGTCGAAAGCATATCAGCTATCGTTTTCCACTAAGTTTTTAGTCTTTTTTCTTGCTCCTCTGTAAATATTTATCATGTGTTGTAACAGGGTGTAAATAAATTCAGGTCAAGATTTTTTAGAGGGATATTCAGCTTCTCAACTTTTTTTATGTAGTCTTGCAGCGTTCCTCTAGGGACACCCAAGGTACTTCCAGAGAATCCAACTGACTTCTTGTAGAATAAGACAGAAAAAACTGCAATTTTATTTTCTTCTGGATCACAGCCGCCTTTCTTTCTTTTCTCTTATGTTTTACTTTTGATAATCTTATCTTGAATGAAATTTAACAGGAAAAAATAGAACTTCAGTTCACCTACTGTTCTGACAGGATTAAACAACGCCAGAAATAACACAGTTTTGGGTTTTAAGCTTGCCTTCAATCTTTAAATATGCTGGTTACACAGCTTTTACAAGCATAGCCCACTTTTGGACACCTTGGTACGGCATGCCGAATTTACCCTGGGTATTGTGGCCGAACATGGGAGGACACTATCCCACGGGGTGAAAAAATACTAACAGCAAACTGGTGAAGATGGCACGTCTTGGAAGCTGCCAAAAACAGGCAAATAATAAGAGAATACAATGTGAGTTTACAACGCGAGTTTTCTAGTATTCGTAATTAGGCGTAGGCTTTCAGATAAAATTGAAAAAAAATTCCAGAGTTAATCACCATAAAACCTGATCGATCTGATATTTTTGTAAAAGTATTAATTAAGGTCAGACATTTTAAAAACATACACTGCCATCTTTCAGAGCGTTTATAATCCACCAGAAGCCCCATAGGTTTTTATATTGGAACTGTTTGCTTTGGCTAAACGTGGGCCGATCTCCCCCATACCAATTTTGATATTTAATTTTGCCCAACTGTAGACTTTTGAATTGAATTCTTAGAAGAAGCTGTAATCTAACCATAATGTGATTTGTGTCAAATCGCTTTTGTGGTGTTTATATTTTCTGAAAATTGGAAGTAGGATAGTGGGTCTCTTATGTTATACTGTTGCAGGAAAAGTAGAACTTGGAAAATGTTAAAGGCCGAGTTTTACTGAAATATAGAATGACTAGTTTCTGAAGACCTATATTCAAAGGACCTTGGGAAGTATTAGTAACACCCCTCCCTCACTTAAGTGGCTGACCCCCTCTACACAAGATGCTGCCTACGCCCATGATTGTCTCCCTTTTATTATGAAGGCGCCGGAGAAAAAATTAATAAGAATAAATATTACATTGGAGAAGTATCATTCTTTACGAAGTAGACACAATTGCCTTGACTATGGTACACCCTGATTAAAATCAAATCAAAAAGTGGTGTCAACATTGACGACACAACAGACAAATCTGACATTACCTTTATCTTCGTAAGGTGATAGAGTAGTTAGTACGTCGCCTAAGACCGCTACTCACCAGTGACGTCGATGAATAGAACTGGAAGTATGCCTAGAAAAGTATGCCTTCCAAGAAAATAATTATGACTTCGTGTAGTTAAAGCTTGGGATGGTTCATATTTGAAAAAAAAAATTTTCCATTATTTTATCAAATATCGGCTTCAAAAGAAGAAAGTAAAAGTATTTCGCTTTGAACATCTCTACTCCTATTTCTTTTAAGAACAGTTTACTTGGATTCTTCAAATCATCGACGCATTTTCCCTTTTAAGTTTAAATATTTTCCCATAGAGCCCAAGCCACTTAAATCCCGTGAAATAGATCCCAGATTTAATAGAAGAACTAAGCTTCAACGTTCTTGGAAAACAAGTCTTTTCAATCTACCAATTAATCAAGGCTATTCAAGTTCCAAACTTGGAAAAGGTTTTTTTTTATAGTTTCCCAAACTGTTTTCCTTTTCTTTACTAATTGGTCTCGAACAGTTTCTTTGGTAACTAATAAGTTTGAGCAGGGAGGGTCTGATAGTATATTGGAATCCGAATTGACAAAGTGTAACTAATATTGTTAGGGATTCCTCTTTGAGAAAAATCCTAATTATAGATAATATTACCTCGGAGAATGAATCCTTATGAGAAGCCTTATAATCTGTAGTTCAAATGTAAGATACTTGTGTGAATTTAAATGAATGTAATTTATAATCTAGATAAATTCATTAAAATCATAAAACTTGTGTGTAGGAAAGGCCTTTTTTTTAATATGAAGGGCAAATATAATTCGGATAATTATGAATGTTTTTTCTTGATATACAAGAAATCGAAAAAGCGTTGCAAATATAATGATTATTTAATTAATTATTTTTCATTAACGTTATTCTTTAATGCCTTCTCTTCATATACCACAGTGGTTCACATATTGCCTTTATATACGAGATTAATAAAAAAAAATTCCACAAAATAAGTTTTTCAAAAAAAAAGTAAAGAACTCCATTAAACAAAAAATGAGCAAAAATAAAATCAAATAATCTACCAAGCGTGAAACTACCACAAATCAGCATCGATAAATAAATGAAACCCAAAACGAACAGAAATTACAATAAATAACCGAGTCAAACTCAAAACGAGCAGAAATTAGCATAAATTGGGCGCAAACCCCCTATGCCTTCCCAAGGCCAGAACAAAATTTGTACTTTACTGAAAAAATATAAATGTTTTTACTTTTATAACTTTAATAAATCAAATAATATTAACATTTTGATTACTAAATATCAGTATATGTATATTAAACTGACAATGCACATTCATTTGTATTTTTTCAGTAAAGTGCAAAAAAGGGCACTAGCCATTTCAATTTCCAATCGAATTTGCCCTTTTTGAAGTTTCTACGAAAACGCGTTATATAAAAACCTTATATGCCCCTGGGCATAATTTACAACCTCTTTCCCGAGGGCTGTGGGGGTGGTGTCATCCTCAAAGACCTAATTTCCAGAACTTAAAACTACGTTGAATAAAATGGTTATCTCAAATTTTTGATTAGATGTGTTTGGGGAAAAGGTGGGCGTGAGAGGGGAGTTAGTTGCCCTCTAATCACTTTCGACTATTAAAAAGGGCACTAGCCCTTTGAATTTCCAATCGAATGAGTCTTTCTTGAAGTTTCTACGACAACGCCTACTATAAAAAATCTTATATGCCCCCAGGGCATAACTTAAAGCCCTTGCCCTAAGGGCTGTGAGGGATTGTCCCCAAAAACATAATTTCTATCTAGAAATCAACTACACTGAACAAAATGGCTATCTCAAAATTTTGATTGGATGTGTTTCGGGAAATGGTGGGCGTGGAAGGGGTGTTAGTCGCCTTCCAATCACTTTCGACTATTAAAAACGGCACAAGCCACTCCAATTTCCAATTGAATGAGCCCTTTTCGAAGCTTCTATGACAACTTCTTCGATACTAAGTGCCCTGCTCTAAAGGAAAAAATTAATAAATAATACATCGTTCTTATATTCCACCAGGGCATAACTTAAAACCCTTGCCCTGAGGGTAGTGTGGGAGTGTCCTCTTTACTTAGTCCCCGTTTTTTGTCTCGTTCTCGAGTGTCCCCGTTCTTTACTTAGGCAGCGCAATCGCGCTGCCTATGATTTATGCGACAACTTTCTTTATAAGCCTTTCATGGCCCCAGGGCATAACTTACAACCCTTGCAGTGAGGGCTCTGAGGGGGTTATCATCCTAAAATACCTAATTTCCAGAACGTTCAACTGCGTTGAACAAAATGGATAACGCAAAATTTTGATTGGGTGTGTTTGGGAAACTGGTGGGCGTGAGAGGGGCGTTAGTCGCTATCCAATCACTGAACTATTAAAAAGGGCTTTACCCGTTTTAATGTCAAATCGAATAAGCCCTTTTTGAAGTTTCTACGACAACTCTTTCTATAATAACCTCGTGTGCCCCCAGGGCATTACTTGCAACCCTTGCCCTTAGGGCTGTGGGAGGGGGGGGGGTTGTCATCCACAAAGACATAATTTCCGGAACTTTCAACTACGTAGAAAAAAATGGCTTTTTCAAAATTTTGATTGTATGTGTTTGGGGAAATGGTGGGCGTGAGAGGGGGATTAGTTGCCCTCCAATTACTTTCGACTATTAAAAAGGGCACTACTCATTTCAATTTCGAAATTAATGAGCCCTTTTGAAGTTTCTACGACAACGCTTTCAATAAAAAATTTATATGCCCCCAGGGCACAACTTACAACCCTTGCCCTGAGGGCTATGGGGGGAGGGGTTGTCATCCTTAAAGATCTTATCTCCAAAACTTTCAACTATGTTGAATAAAATGGCTATCTAAAAATTTTGATTGGATGTGTTTAGGGAAAAGGTGGGCGTGAGAGGGGGATTAGTCGCCCTCAAATCACTTTCGACTATTAAAAAGGGTACTAGCCCCTTGAATTTCCAATCGAATGAGCCATTTTTAAAGTTTCTACGACAAAGATTTCAATAAAAACCTGATATGCCCCCAGGGCATAACTTATAATCCTTGCCCTGACGGTTGTGGGGGAGGGTCGTCCTCAAAAATATATTTTCTATCGGAATATCAACTACGCTGAACAAAATGGCTATCTCAAAATTTTTATTGGATGTGTTTGGGGGAATGATGGGAGGGGGGGGGGCTAGGTTCCCTCCCATATCTTTTGACTATGAAAAAGGGAAGTAGCCCTTTGAGATTCTAATTGATTGAGCTTTTTTTGTAGCTTCTACGACAAAACCTTCTTTAAAAACATTGCAGGCCCCCAGGGCATAATTTAAAAGCCTTGCTCATAGGGATGTGGGGGAGTGTCCTCCTCAAAAAGATATTTGCTATGTGGAAATCAACTACGCTGAACAAAATGGCTCTCCCAAAATTTTATTGGATGTGTTTGGGAGAATGATGGGCTTGGGGGGGGGTTGGTGCCCTCCAATGACTTTCGACTATTGAATTGGGCACTAACCCTTTGAATTTCCAATCGAATGAGCTTTTTTTGAAGTTTTTACGACAACGCCTTCTTTATAAACCTTATATGCCCCCAGGACATAACTTAAAACCCTTGCCCTGAGGATTGTGGGGGAGTGTCCTCCTCAAGACTATATTCTCTAGGCTATGTGTAAATCAACCAGCCTGCGTTGAACAAAATGGCTATCTCAAATTTTTAATTTGATGTGTTTGGGGGAATGATGGGCGTGGGGGGCTAGTTGCCCTCCAATCACTTTCGACTATTAAAAAGGGTACTAGCCCTTCGAATTTCCAATTGAATGAGCCTGTTTTGATTTTGAAGTTTCTACGACAACGCCTTCTATAAAAACCTTATGATGCTCGGGGGGGGGGGGCTAGTTGCCCTCCAATCCCTTTCGACTATTAAAAAGGGCACTAGAACTCAATTTCCTATCGAATGAGCCCCTTTTGAAGTTTCTACGACGACCCCTTCCTTATGAAGTGCCCAGCTCTAAAGGAAAAACATAATAAATAGTACATTGTGCCAACATTGTTCTTATATGCCCTCCGGGCGTAACTTAAAACCCTTGCCCCGAGGGTTGTGGGGGAGTGTCCTCCTCAAAAACATATTTTCTATCTGGAAATCAACTACGCTGACCAAAATAGCTATCTCAAAAATTTGATTGGATTTGTTTGGGGAAATGATGGGCGTTGGGGGACTAGTTGCCCTCCAATCACTTTCAACTATTAAAAAGGGCACTAGCCCTTTGAATTTCCACTCGAATGAGCCTTTTTTGAAGTTTCTACGACAACGCCTTCTATAAAAACCTTATATGCCCCCAGGGCATAATTTAAAACCATTGCCCTGAGGGTTTTGGGGGAGTTTCTTCCTCAAAAATATATTTTCAATCTGGAAATCAACTACGCTGAACAAAATGGCTATCTCAAAATGTTGATTGGATGTGTTTGGGGGAATGATGGGCGTCTAGGGGGGATAGTTGCCCTCCAATCACTTTCGACTATTGAAAATGGCACTAACCCCTTTAATTTCCAATCGAATAAGCCTTTTTTGAAGTTTTTTAAAGATCGCCTTCTATAAAAAACCGTAAATGCCTTCACACCAAAACTTAAATCATTTGCCCTAAGCGTTATGAGGTAGTGTCCTCCTCAAAAACATTTTTTCTCTGGAAAACAACTACGTTGAACAAAATGGCTATCACAAAATATTTGATTGGATGTGTTTGGGGAAATGATGGGCGTTGGGGGGGGGGCTAGTTGCCCTCCAATCACTTTTGACTATAAAAAGGGTACTAGCCTTTCGTATTTCCAATCGAATGAGAATGTTTTGAAGTTTCTACGACAGCGCCTTCTATACAAACCCGTTTTTGGGGAATGTCCTCCTCAAAAACATATTTTCTATCTGTAAATCAACTACGCTGAACAAAATGGCTATCTCATAATTTTGATTGGATGTTTGGGGGAATGGTGGGGGGGGGGCTAGTTGCTCTCCAATCACTTTCGACTATTAAAAAGAGCACTAGAACTCTCAATTTCCAATCGAATGAGCCCCTTTTGAAGTTTCTACGACGACCCGTTCCATATGAAGTGCTCTGCTCTAAAGGAAAAATATAATACATAGTACATTGTGCCAACATCGTTCTTATATGCCCTTTGGGCATAACTTAAAACCCTTGCCCTGAGGGTTGTGGGGGAGTGTCCTCCTCAAAAACGTATTTTCTATCTGGAAAGCAACTACGCTGAACAAAATGGCTATAACAAAATTTTGATTGGATGTGTTTGGGGGAACGATGGGCTTGGGGGGGGGGCTAGTTGCCCTCCAATCACTTTCCACTATTAAAAAGGGCACTAGCCCCTCCAATGTCCACTCAAATGAGGCCTTTTCGAAGTTTTTACGACAACTCCTTCGATACGAAGTGCCCGACTGAAGAAGAAAAAAAAACACACATTGTGCCAACATCGTTCTTTACTTAGGCAGGGCTAGCGCGGTGCCTACGATTAATCTAGCCTTTTACTTTAGTAATTGTTTGAGCTTCTTCGTTACTATATTGAGGTTGTTTTTTGTTTGCATGGATTTGAGATTTGTCGGATTTTGAACGTGGAAACAGTCGGGTAGGTTTCGCTTATACTGTACTTTCGTAGCTCAGTTCGAAACCAAAAAGTTGATAAAAGCGTATGTTTACTTATGTTTTTAGGAGGCAAGGACAGGAAACAGGCTGTGGGAAAATCTTCTTTTATTTCATATATCTCTTTCCGGGGGCGGGGGGGGGGGCAAAGTTTGTGAAATATCAGAACAGGTGTAAAATCTTATCTTGCAGTAATACTTCAAAGCAAAATCAGTCTCAAAATTTGCATCCTAAAGATGGTTTAGACTAACCAGTAGTAGACATTTGTAGTAGTATCTTAATAATTACCACTGATTACACAAGCAATTACACAAGCCTGAGGCATGAATATACAGTGCAGTTTAACCTGTACATTGACTTACCAAGTACAACCACCTATTACTATGAACGATACATGAGTTACCAGACGGGTTTCTGAGGCAACACCCATTTTTGGGGCCAATCAGAGAGAGTGGAGGCTACTCCATATACAATAATTTGATTAGTAATTGGATTCAAATAAAAGAGGTGATTTTCATTGTAAGTAGTAATGTATTAATCTGTTCAGGAGGGGTTTTAGGAGATTACTGTATCAATCTGTTCAACGGGGGTAGTACCCATACCATACAACGGGGGCAGTCATTAACATGTATCATAAAAAATCATCATGCCTTAAAAAGTCATATCTTTGGTTGTTTTTTTTATGTTGTAATTAGAATCAGCATACCATGAAAATTCGTGCTGTTCACGAAACAATGCTTTTGGTATTAAATTTCATGTTTTCTGTTAAAAGTCATGACTGTTTTCATGCATTGATGGTTTTTTTTCCTGGTATTGTTATATGAAGTTACGAAATTCTATGGCAATGTGTTAGGCGTGTTTTTTTTGTTTAATAGTTTTTCGAACTGTTATGGATATTTCAATGTTAGACATCCTTCATTATGGTATGATTATAGGCGTTGACAGAAACGAAAATGGTAAACCATCTGAGGGAATGCTAACTCCCATTAAGAGATACATATTTTTTTTATTTGGGCGATTCTCGACTATGTTCGGTATAATACACAACTACCATTTGAACATGGTAGGACCCCCCCCCAACTTTTTTTTAACATGATATATTTTTTCAACTTTTTTTTACATCTCTTTGAATGACATGAAACATACTTCAAACATAAAAAAATCACATTTAATATTTTCCGAATTCAAAATGAGAATGATATAGAAATGTTAGTCGTTACTTTTAATACAAGAAAAATAATGTTCGAGGTAGCACTTTTTTGAACTAAATTTTTTTTTGACTTCAAAATTATTCAACTATTTTTTATTATTATTTTTTTTACGTATCTTAAAATGACATAAAATATGCTTACGGCTCTAACAATTATACTCTATGCTTGCTCAGAGACACAATGCGGCTTTCCCACTGGTACTCTATGGCCGGTTATCGACACTACCTACTTTATTGCATGTATTAAATCAGTATTTTTTAGACTATGAAACCTTAAACACATAACAAATATCTAAAAAAAAAGTTAGGATGGAGAACTTTA
>NC_142794.1:53670689-53703848 GCF_049724085.1 Artemia sp. Qi Xiang Cuo
ATTCAGACTTTATAGGACTATGACTATTATAGAGAAGTGTATTATATTTCATTAGTACTTTTTGCAACATGGGGATTAACAAATTCGCTACTGCGATCCGTTTGAACTTTTTTATATGAATCCTCTTCGAGAATACTTTCAATAGCCTGAGCAACTTTAACACCTCTCTTTGACCGCAATGGAATGGCATATACATAACGACTATAAACACTGATTGCAAGTAGAATTTACTTGTACGGTGTATTGTGACGTCTTTGAATCTCATGTAAAGTTAAGAGATCTGCTTGCATTATGTGAAATGGGAAAAAGACTTTAGTTTTTCAATAATGATTAGCACGAAGCCTATGATTTCTATGCAGAGTGTAACTTGATTCATTTTGTAGATAGTCTTGTTACATTTTTAGTGTATTATAACACGACGTTACTACAAAGTCATTTTAAATTCAACAACTTAGTAGTTAATCAGTCTCATTTGTTTATCGACATAATTTCAAAATGCATAATATTTTCTTAAAAGAAACCTTGAAGTCTTATTTTTGAAGCTGATGAACTGCATATAACGCAAAGAAGCTTTTTTTTATCTACTAGTCTACCCGTTGCGTACGGAATTCATGTCCAGTAATAGAATTTTATTTAACAGTTTCAGTCTTTGCCTGGAATTCCGGTTTTAGGTACAAATTCTCTTCCTTCTTAAGCAGTTGACGGCCTTTGAAAAACATAATGTCTTAGCTCAGGGTGCCCAACGCGTCTTTTTGGTGGAAAGAATATGATTATTGAGCACGATTTCTGGTGATTTTTGGAAAGTATGGTGGGGGAACTTAAACTTCCCGCTTCACCAATATTTTTTTAAACAGGTTTCAGAACTTCAACCATTTTGAACGTAAACACGTAGTCTAACGTCTGCTATCCTTTTGTGTACTAGTGCTTGATGATGGTGGTGGTAACGTTTACTTGATACGTCTTCGCTTTTGTCTAGTTATCAGTAGTGTGCTCCTCATTGGAAAATCAATGTTTCCATTAGGTGTGCTAGTATTTTACAAGATTGATTTAAAATCTTCTTCTTCATGTTCATATTTTAATGATGTTGAAGGCGATTGTTCATTTAATTTTTTTAGACCTTGCGCATTGCTAATAAGGCTTTTGGGGAAATTTAATGTATTTAGAAAGTTGTAAAGATAAGCTTTAAATGATAGAATTCCTTTACGGTTTGTTACCATATCGTATATTAAATCAAGTAGATCATAGCTCTTGCCCTGAATTGTAATCTCTTTCTCGTTGATATCAACTTGAATATGATCTTGAACACTTTTCATAAGATATGTTAGGCGTCGTTTAATTTGTTCACGAAAAGATTGCGACAATAGATTTCCATTGTTCGAAACTAATGAATCCAATTCCTCCTTCTTTAATTTTGTTCCAGTAATGATAGCAGAAGAAGAAGAATCCTTAGAAGATGGTTCTTTTTTGTGATCAATACCACTGGTCTTTACACGATAGGGCTTAAGTTTGTCCGCTCGGCGAAGTGCATCTTGAAGTAAAAGTAGTTTTTTATCATCCTTAGTATTGTGGTTGTCAATGAATTTACTCAGATTGTTCTCAAAGTGTTCCACGGGTGAGAGAGCGAGTTCTATTGGAGTCAATTTATAGGGTTTAGCCATCTAGAGAAAACTATTTACAAGTCCTGCAATTATCGGCAGTAAAAGTGTGAAAAAGCTACCGCCCGCTTGAAGAAGACGTTTCCTTTTAAATATTTTTCCATTCTTTTTACAGGCCAATGCATTTACAATAGAGCGATGTTACTTTGGCTTTTGCTTAACAACTTCTGGCACATGAACATTGCCCTCGGTTAAATTGAAATAAAGTTGATATATTATTTTAATAAAATCATTTTCAATACTATGTTGAGTGGTTTATGTAAGTTGGGGTTTGGAATCGTTTAGAACGTAAAATAAGTATAAATTTTGGTGTAGTTTCTTCATTGTCATGTTGCTAACTATTAGCCTCTTTTACTGTTCACAGGAAGATATGCTGTAGTTTCATTGTCAAAAATATCTGTGACTGCACGCAGATCCTCGGGTGTATTTTGATTAAGATCCATTAGGATGTAGCCGTAGGGTTTATTAGTTGCCTGATTGTATGCTGAGAGCAGAAATTTAGGGGCACCGGGGTATATTTGTTTATTGAGAGTTATTAGCGAGCTAGAATCACGAACAACTCTGTAGATGATATAGTAAGCGCGGTTCAATGCAAGTATTCGCATACATTTGCTCTGATGAAAGAGATTGTGTAGAACCAGAGTAATGGAAATCTGTTCATGATGAGAGCGAACAGTGAACAGTTGTAGTATTTCCTGGGACCATTGTTTAATATATTCAGCTAAATCATCAATAATCAGCCAAGAGTTTTGTTCAATAACGTTGAAAACATCAAGTCCCTACATGAATTGTATCTGCACCAACCCTGATATAGCAATTGCTTTTATTTTGTCGTATGACTCCGTCCAAATACTTTGACAATAGTAGATTTTTTTTGGCTTTTCCACAAACATTTTATCGCAATTTTTAATTATTTTAGTTAAGTGTGTCGTTTTGCCTGACATTGATGGTCCACACAGAAACTATCTGAATGGTGTTTTAAATTGACACATGTTCCCTTCAACAGTTCACCTACAACTAACTGTAGACTATAGGTGTCTAATGACTAAATAATTTTCCTATTAGTACTACTAATACTACTACTCCGTTCAGGAATAATGAGAAGAACAAAATCAATAAAGAATCATATTTTCTTTTTTATATACATAAAGTAGTAGCACTTTATAAATAATACATTTAACAAGAAAAAAGCACATCAAACAAGAAAAATACACTTTTTTATTTATTTATAACAAAAATACAACATTTATTTTACATAAGCACTAGAAAAAACACTTAAATAAATACACCTTTTTTTTATTTATAAAAAATACAACATTTGTTAAAATATACAAATTTTTTCTGTGGCTTCTGCCGCGGCCGAAGGCCGAGGGTGGCCGCTGCGGCGGCCGGGAAGCACCGCGGGGCCCGCTATGGTGGGCCGGGGCTGGAGGGGGTATTAAATAGCTAAATAGTGGAATTTATGAAGAAGTATTTGCTCTGACTTGCACGCACCCATTGAAAATTGTTTGATAAAAAGAAAAAAGAATTTAAAACACCCATCACCACCCATACAAAACCTACCCACCCACCTTGTACCATAAAAGAATTTACGTTAATTTTTTCGGACCTAGTTGTTTTCTATACTCTACACATTCAACTCGGTCTGAGATTAGATAGTGACCGTGTGGCAATAACCTTCACACCATCCTCAAGTACATGGACTTTGTCTGAAATGGCCGACATGGCGTTTTTCTCAACTCTAACTGTGTAGTTTTTAAATTGTAAAGAGCGAATTGCCTTGACTTTCACTCATGGGACTAAACTACGTTCCACACAGTTTCTGTGCACACTCATGTCGGAATTATTTTTTACAAAGTGTGTAGGTACCGCCTTGCAAACTTTTTTGATATCCTTGTGGTGTGTTTCCAGACAGTATACCTTCGCCCAAGGAAACACACCACTTAATATCAGATCGCTACCCGTTTCAGATTTTAACATTAACAATTGATTTTGGGCCTTGCGTTTCACTAGCTCTGGGTAGAGGGATTCATTCCAGCTGGTGTAGTCCATTCGTGAGCTAATGTACTCGCCATTTTCCAAATCATTCAATAAATTTTCAGTTTTAACTTTTAACAGGAGTAAATCAGTTTCCCCGTAATACACTTGAACTTGTCCCTTTCGGCCATTGTACCTTGCATACATTATAATAAAATGACAACATGAGTTTCTTAGATAAAACCGTAATTGCACTCCCGCCTGCAGTATTTCTATTTAAAACAATGTTTCTTTTCTTACGATTTAGGAGCACCATATCAGAGTCTATGACAGTGAACGATGTGAAGTTTGGATCCGCAATGATTCGAGCACAATATTTGGGATTGGTTGCAATGTCACAGCGAATTCAGTTTCGTACGCTTTCACACAATTGACAAAAGGCTGAGTTTAATATGAGTTTATAGATTCCCTTCTCAACTTTCGTTTTAGCTTATGAACGTTTACTGACAAAGGTGTCAATAAAAGTTTTCATGTAGGGATTTTGATCAAATCGGAGGGCTCTATGAATCTTTGTTACCTTGAAACCATTGGACACCATCCATCTCAATAGCACGTGATGAACAACGATATTCTGTTTTGGGTTGAGGTCGGCAATTAGTTTTTGTTTTGAAGGTACCCATTGCATACTCCCATCCTCTAATAAAGATAAATTGTAAGGGCTCAGAGAGTACCTACCCACCGGTCTATTTATGCACGGAAAAACAAAGTCTTTTACAGAATCATGACTTTTCTTGGGTATTTCACCGTCAATTTAAAAAAAAACATCCCTGTGCTCAATTCCGCTCAACGCTGGCAATGGTGGGGAAATTCGAAGCACATGGATTGTTAAGCCATTTATAATTACAACACAGTAAACAGTATTGAGATATTGCCAATGGGTAAAGGGAATTCATATCCAAAACAACTGCGTTTGACTTTTTATCGGTGTGCTATCTGGTCGGATCAGTTTTCATGATACGGTCCCCGTGAAAAAAATACCCACCCCTCATTGATCTCTCTACAAAGAGATGCTGATCCACATCGGCGATCAGACCTATTTCTTCCTTGCTGATTTTAAGTATCAAGTCCATCACCAGATGAGGTGTGGAAAAATAATACCCTAAATCCAACCCAAATTCCCCATAGATTTTATCCGTATTTTCTTACACAATGTCCAGAAAAGTGAGTACGTCACTGGCGAAGTATAGTTTACAATAATCCCACCCATTTTTACTCCTGCCCTTTGCCCAAACCCTCTTAGAACATGCGTAGTAGCTAGTGGTGCACTCACTTCCAGTAAGAGAATTGAAATAAGCTTCAATGGGTGATAAAGACACCTCATCTACGCTCGATGCAAAGTTGTAATAATCATATGCATATATGTCCTTACACGCTAATAAATCATACATTTCTTCATCGGGGAAGAGCCGTTTAAGAAGAGAGAAGCTATCAAAATTGTTGCTTATCTGTACCTTAATCAATTGACTCAAGGACTCGAGAAAAAAACTGAAAGTCTAAAAAACATATTTTATTCAGGCACGTGTTAGCCTTATCAACTGTTTTTCATTTGAATTCTAGCAGCAGTAGCTTCTCCGATGATTTGGGTATGACATTAAATAAAAAGAACCATCTATCCATGCGTTATCTACAACTCCTCCCTTGGCAATGCGGGCCATCGCCGGTAAAACAAACTTTAAATCGTGATTGAAATTTTGTATAAAAACCGGTACGAAATTTTGCTGTCTAACGTTTAAATTGCACGACTGATGTGCACCCCCTCTAAAGTTACTCCCCCCCCCCCCGATGTAATTTTCTGCCACAAATGATCATGGTTGATAACCTTCCTCCTCCCCCCATTCCCAACACCTTCATCATATTATCCCTTGCAAATCCAACATATTTTGCGATTTTTAATGGCCAATCTGTCATCTGGTGATAGGAGCATAGGATAGTTTGTGTAACGAAGGCGCGAAATTGCACCGTTCACTGTTTTGATTAGACTGACCAATGTCGAGTGCATGCAGTCTTCATCGCCCAACGACTCAACTACATCCAACACCTGCATGATATTATTGGAATCTCATTGCGCAAGAGCGTAAGAAACCCCTATGGCTTCGTGTATTTTAACACAATTTGGATTTGACGAATCGTACACGTCTGTGATTCTCGCCTTGCAAACTAAAGCGATCTTATTGCTCTGTAGGAGCGTGTTCTGGAAATTCTTAAAACGTAAGATCGCTCTATCTCCGCTTACCGTTTCCACAAACGTATCCATGACGTTTACAGTGTCTCGTGTGATGCTTGAACTTTAAATCAGAGCGAAATCTGGAGAGGCATGTTGGACAATAATAGCATATACCCCCACGCCCCTTTTTACCCTCACTTAAAACCCTACTAATATCTGAAATTGGATTAAAATGTCCAATTGAATCAGGCTCTGTGGGTGGGGTGTATAGATACCAAACCTAATGCTCCACTGACTCAATTGACGGAGCCCTCACTGGAAATAATACACCTTTCTTATCGGAAAGCTGGCCCTCCTCAAATTCTGTTTCATACTGCAACACCTTGACACCAACCTTTAAATGTGCATTAGCACGCTCAAAAATATCTATTCCTTTTAATGTCATGGAAAATTGATCATTTAAACAATTAAAATCTACTATTGGAAACTTTGAACCCTCCATCCCATTAACTGCTAATTTCTCCAACTATTTCTTAGAGGCATCCTTCAATAGGGGTCTATAGGCGGCAATCAAAAATGTATACTTGAAATACTGTAGCCTCGTATCGAAACAAATTCGTTGTATCCCTCGAAAAACCTCTAAATCTGAATGATATTGTAAAACTATAGCCCTCTCCCCATGCCCACCTCTTAAAATAAAATCCTTTTTAAATCTACAAATATTAACGTTTAAACTACCACCGACCCGCTACCCCCCTCGTTATAATTATCCAAATTAGTTTGAATGCTATTAGTCCAATCTAAAAAAACTCCTCATAATCTGACTATTGCTGGTAAATTGCAAACACCTCTGTATGCAAATATTTTGAATAGAGTTTGCTCTTATTTTCATTAAAAAAATATTTTTAGTGCTATTGATGCCTTTAAACTGTCCCTTCCCTCCCACACCCTCATCTGTTCAAGAAGGGCTCGAATCTTGTTAACATATAAATGGTTATTGTCCAGGGGATGTGTTATTATATATCCTGACACTAAAGAGTTAAAGGGGTCACCGAATTTGGCACTGTAGACTTTTATATGGTGCAAGGAAGAGTTGGAAAGAAAAAAATCTGGAAGTGGGAATATTTGAGGGGGTAGTTTATCATTACTACTACTAGTAGTATCATTAACCTCAATGGTGGGGGTGGCGTAGAATCGTCAATGGCACCACCCTCAGTCTGTTCAATTGCATTAGTTAGACTTGGCGTGAAATACCCCAGGTCACTTAGTATGCCCTCCAGGGTGTTTGGGGATAGCTGATCAAGCCAGCCTGTATTGTCTTGTGACGGAATTTCTTTATGAGGACCCGGTTTAGATGCACTATTACTGCTACTACCACCACCTAAATACTCCTTCATCAATCTATCTGTCCATTCCGGGTCCTCCACCATGTCTATGTCACATGGTAAGTCATCTAGGCTGGCCATGTCCCCAAAACAATCATTTAGAAAACCCCTATGCCATTCCATATTATCAACAACTAGAGTCTTCTCATCCCTAAGCTCCACTGGTGGTGCAATGATTGACGCAGGTCCACTAAAAATAGGTGTTTCATGACTTGATGGTGGCGACGCTAATTCAGTGATCTTAGTCTATAAGAATAGAATTTATTTTCCATCTACAATATCCATTATTTTATAAAGCTAAAAGACTATACCAATTTTTCACCCCACTGAAAACATAGTTCCCCCTCCTAGCATTATATTGGCTATATACTTGCCCCACCCCTCATCCGTATAAGTAGTCAAATTGAGCTTAATCAATTTTATATTTCACTATTTTTATGATATTATTTTAACTGAAAATAAATGATCAGAAAAAAGCCCTATACGTATTCACTAGTTGGTATGACACACACAAAGCAACGTTTGGCTAATAGCAATAAAATACAATTTAAAAAAAGATCCGTCGAGGGGCTACCATTAGCTCAGCAAGAAGCGGTAACCTATTTCTCACGAACCATTTCAATATAGTTCCACTCTCGTGTTTACCAGATACTAAATAAGTACCAAAAGTCATGTAGCAAAGCTATGGTTTTTTCCCCATCCCCCAACCCTTTTCTAAAACATCCCTTTATAAAGTTAAAAGACTATACCAATTTTTCACCCCACTGAAAACATTGTTCCCCCTTCCAGCACTATATTGGCTAAATACTTGCCCCGCCCCTTGCCCATATAAAGTAGCCAAATAGATCTAAATCAATTTTATATTTCACCATTTTTATGTTATTATTTTAACTGAAAATAATTGAGCAGGAAAAAGCCCGATACATATTCACTAGTTGGTATGACACACACAACGCATCGTTTAGCTAATAGCAATAAAATACAATAAAAAAAATATCTGTCGAGGAGAGGTCAGTAAGAAGCGGTAACCTATTTATTTATTCAGAATATTAATGGGGAGCACCCCTCCCCCAACTCCTCTTTTTTTCTTTTCTTCTTCATTAATTACTCTCTTGAATAAACGCACACATACAAGTAGCTGATTATAAATTATCACCCGAGTAAACGATGCTCGTCTCATTAAGTTTGCTTAATTAAGACTGCAATTGAAATATGAACAAAATTTCACGAGAAGTGGCTAAGAACCCTTTTACTCAAAATACCTAAACAGCTGATATGAAACTAGCGAAAAATATGCGGTCCCCTGTCAGTCAGAAAGCCAATATGACAGATAGTTAAAAGCCAGCTATAATGAAAAACCTTTGGGCGCTGCTTAAAGCAATCCCCAGATTTGGATATCGTTAAATGTTAATTATAATCACCAAATCATATCAAATCCAAAAGACGTATTGGCAGATACCTATAGGGAAAAAATATCACGTTTTTTGTGATAACTCAAGAATAATGTATATTTATTTACCATCATGTTTCTTTTGCTGTTCTTCATTAGAAAAACGAATAAATTTAATTGTAAAAGGCTTAATACAAGTTCTATTATTCAACTCATACAGAAAGACCAATTTGCTCTATATTTATAGCAAAAAAAAACAATTATAAGCCCTCCAGCTGAAAACCATTACTTCTAGAAAAAAGACCATTGTTGAATATACGGTATGACAAAATCAAGTTTTGGGCATTGAACCCAGAAAAATACGTGCTAGCTCAGAAACCAGTCTGGTAAGACGTGTACCGATCGTAGAAATAGGTGACTGCACCTGGTAAGATGTGTAGGTGTGGAACTGCACATATATTCTTGTGTAATTCCTTGTGTAATCAGTGGTAATTATTAAGATACTACTATTTGTTTGGCCTTCAAACCTGTTCTTTACTTTAAGACTCTAGGGTTGTTTAAGTATTCTGTACTTCAAGTTGGTTAATTGAAAAAAAAACTAGTCTTTTTCAGATGAAAGTAAAGAGCAACAATAAAGTTCAAACGAACAGAAATTATCCTATAGGCCTATGTGAATATGGCTACCGCCCCTAAAATCCTCGGCTTTCTACGCTAAAAGGTAACATTTTCAGGCTTCAGGAACGAATGCTCTAGAGTTAAAGCAATCTTACTTAATTTAATTGCTTTGTGATTTAGCGCTTTGAGAATCAAAAGCATCATTGATTTACATTTGCAATACAATAATTAGCAGATCGTATGCTTTGAACGACAGTTGGTAATAATACATTGGAATTACCAGCTGGCCACACATATTGTACTCTAAACTCCTGTCAGTAATAGCATTATCTTTTGTGTACAGAGTGGGTTGTAGAGGAGGGGCAGCCCTCCGCATATAGCCTACTGGTAATTTTGGTTTTATTTATTTTGTAAATTATCCTCTTTTCATTCATACGGAATTTTGTTTGGTTTTTTGTAAGGCTAATGAAGTAGACTTATCACTTTCAAACCTTTTAGCTGTTCCAGCAGCTTTTTTCCGGTGATTCTGCTTCTCTAACCGCTTCCCGACGCTGATATCCTTAGTTCTTTCTTGCTCGTGGAACTGAGGTGTTTGACTTCAGAATTGTTGCAGAATTTAAAAGCGCTGAAGATAAATCTTGCGATAAATTACCAATAATTTTTTGTTTCATTGATTCTTTTTTTGTTGATACTTTTAAAATTGAATTCAAATATTAGAACTGTGTAAGAAGTCTTTCCAGAATTTTTTTTTTTTTTTAAGGTAGGCTACTAATAAGTGAATTCGGGCACCCTTGATATTTCATAGTAAAATAGGAGACGAAACTTTTCTTAACCTGCTTTTCTGGACTTTTTAAAATAAAAAATATTCGAAGTTTGTCACTACTTTTGCTCAAGGCTGATAGAAAACATTCAGAGTCTTTAATCTCCTATCGGTCTGTACTTTCTTATCAGCAATGTAAATTTCAACTTAATAGAATAGCTTAAAACTTTATGATCGTTTTTTTTTTTAACTTACCAAAAAACAGTTTATGCACACTGTTACTGTCACTACTGTTTCTGCTGGGAATCTGAACTTAATCAAAGTACACCGTATGCATGCATGTTGTCAAAAGGGCTAAGGATGTCATGCAGATTGTCTCAAACACCAGTGATATCTTAATAACGGCTTATAGTATTGCCAGTAACCCTTGTAAAATGTATATCTTTGCTTTTTTTTCTTTTTTGGCTTGCGGAATAATTCTGCGAAAAATATTTTCTTAATGCTGGCATTTTTCATTTATTTCTAAACATATTAAAGATAACGATTGCTCCTTTTCCCTACAATATCTTTTGTATTTCTAGCAACTGTATTTTAAAATGTATATCTTAGCTTGTTTTTTTTTAGGCAGATTAATTCTGCGAAATATATTTTTTAGTGCTGGCATTTTTCATATATTTCTAAACACATTAAAGGTAAAGATTGCTGCTTTTCCCTGCAATAGTCTTTGTATTTCTAGCGACTGTATTTTTGGCCGGTGTTGGTGGTGCTTCTGTACTCTTTGGATTTGGATCAGCGCTTGCCTTATCAAAAAAGAGGGATCCTGAATTTTTTGGAAAGGGCATGGTCCCTACTCACAAATTATCTGAAACAGGCGCATCTATTGCCCTCAGAGCACTTGGTTGGGGTTCTTTGTTAGCTGTCTCTGGTTGTAGTATCATTTTCTATGGAATTTGGAAAGCAGTGGGAGCTTCAAACGTAAGTAAATGTGTCAATGTATTGTCTAATAAAGATTAGATACAGAGGAGAGTATATCGGTGGTCGACTTGCAAAGTATTCTACTATGGTTTTAAATGGAGCACCAATGGTGGCATCGATCAACTTTATTCTATTTACGGTTTGCGTCATTTTAACGCTTTCTTTCATTGATTAACTAGATTAACTAGTTGGGCCATCGCCCCCGTCAAACCCCCTTAATGCCTAATGTGTCATTTTAGCTTTATTGAAAACTTAATAGATGGTTTTAAATATTGCCAATTTGGGTTATTAAAATTCAATTTTGCTTCCAATTTTCCCTGTTTTTTTATAATGAAAGGGACTTCTGGAAAAAAATACTTACGGGAATAAATATTATTTTTAAATATGCCAAAAATATTATTATAAATATTTTTAGTCAAAGAAATAGTTTGTTTTTTGTGGACTAATAATCTGAAAAGATATTTAAAAGAAGGTTTTTTTAAGAAAATAAAGAGCCGTATCTTATCTTAATAAAACAAACAACAATTGTGCTATATATTTATTTATATGCAAGTTTTTTCTCGAAAACTGCTATTTTCCGGTCTGAAAAAGGATCTAAATAGGTCTCGACTTTGGGAAGACTCGTTTAGCACCTTAATTTCGGAAAGAAACATTGTCGTGTGAATGAGGTCACAAATACTTGGAATATTTATAATAAATTTTGCTGAGGATGAGTGCATGTGCTAAATATTTTCAAAGCACATTACAATTCAATTTGATTGTCAGTATTATGGAATAATTGTATGGTACAAATATGCGAAGAGCTTCGCCGAATAAATTAAAATCAAATTAAAGTCGCTTTGTTAAAGAGATAAAAAAAAACTTTCCTTCTTTTCACCTAGCTAAGCTCGGTCTCCTGGCACTTAAAACGTAAAACGATCAAAATTAAGTCATATTCCTACTGCAATGGATTATACTCGTAAATGAATTTACATTTGTAAATTCAAGTTACCACAGCTTGAGCTTATGTTATTTTTGCATCGATCGAAAATTTTACAGCTTTCATTTAAACAAATCTAATGTAAAATATATATCAAGGACAAGTCACATTTTACCATTGACGCCATATACTATGTCGAGTTGACCAGCCTATAAAAGAGACATGGAAACTATTGCACCTTTTTTCTGACATTACAACTAGAAACAATTTGTTTTCGATTTAATTTTCGTTGTAGTACAGTTGACCTTTTCTATGTGTCAGTGTAAGGTCAATCAGAAAATATCTCATTTTCCAAATCTTCACTCGGAAAGAAATTGGCTCTGTTCCTGAGCCATATTTTGCCCAACACTCTTTTATACGTTAGGCTCCCTTTTATCCCAGGGACTTACGCTATAAGCTTCAAACTGATCAGGGATAGAAGACCCTCCCCCTTTCAACAAAAGAATTGGTTTACTTGCACAGGCAACGGTCCTTGAAAGTTTCAAGCCAGTAGAAAAAAAATTGTTTGGTTCTCTTTTGGGCCTGGTTTCTTGACTGGGGACCATGCCCCCTAAACGGAACTTTTCTTGCTCGTTAAGACCAACTTGACCCAGGGACTTGCGGTTTTAAGTTTCGGTCTGCTCAGAGTATTTGTTAGCCCATTTTTGGTGAAAATTTCATTTGAACCAATATTTGTAAAAAAAATTTATCAATTTTTTAATTTTTTTTGTTTGTTTGTATATTAGGATCTATTTAACCTAGAACCTATGGGCTTAGGTTTGATTACGTTCGAAAACAAAATTGTTTTGATCCTGGTTTGGTGGAACCAATATTTTTTTTTCTGTTTTTACTTGTAGGCCTACATTGAAGTCCTCTGGTCCGAAAGACTTGAAGATAAAATTTTTGTGTTCAATGAAAAAAAAAGTCTTGGTCATTCCAGGGCTACATTTCCGGGGGACCATGCCTCCAAACTATTTTTTTTATACAGGAATCCTTTTGGTCCAGAGAATTGCGGCTGCAAGTTTCTGGACCAAAATCTTTAGTTTTTGTGGCTGCAAAAGCCGAAATATGGTTTTTGACCTATTATTGGGCCCCTCTAATGCCCTCTCCAAACAAAAATGTGTATTTCTCTTAGCCCACGTAAAGATATTTGAAAGTTTCAAGCGAATCAGAAAGAAGTTTGATGGTCCTTATGTTGGCCGCAATTTTGAGAGGAACTATGCCCCTAAACCGAAGTTTATATATTTTTTTTTTTATAGCTAACAGTAAAAGGAGAGGGAGTTACAATTAATAATAGCGTCCATAAGTAATGCTTCCTTAATCTTTATTAGTACACTCTTCTTTAAAGGAAAATCTTACTAATGTTCTTAGAAGTTTTCTTTTTGTCCTTGTCCTGTTTGTTAGAATGCGAAAATACTACTAATATGAAAAGAGGGACTGCAGCCCACAAAAAATTCTCAATGTCATAGATTCTACTACTTCGCTATGTTGCGCATATCATCTATAGTAACCTTATTTTATTTCTTCCTTGTGTCGTATCTGACAGAATTTCCGCAATAATATTTATTCGTCATTGATCAATCCTAAATGCTCGTTTCTTTATTCTATCTTAGTAGGCTATGCATTTTATTCTGGATTTCTTATAATCATTCTGTTAGTTTCAAGTTGCATTACTATGTAACTTCTTAGAAGCTGCTCTTCTATTCATAGTGTATATTGGTAGAGAAAGCCCTCCTAGCTCCCGTTCATAATCTTGCTTGTATTACTTGGGGAATTCTCTAATCAAGCCCGCTCAATAAAGTTGACTATTAAGTGCCTAATACCGCCAGGAATATAGCACGTTTTTGTCTTCTCTTCTCTCTCCTCCTAGATGAATAATGGGTGTTGAAAAGAAAGACGTGATTGAAGTAAGTACTGTGTAAAAACGGTAGAATGTTTTCTTTCAACTTTCGTCTTTTCTGCAATGATAAATGAAAATCTGACGTAATACCCAGGGTTGTTAATTACACTAAATTTAGGTGACTCGGAATTGAGTGGTTTGATTACAAAATTGAATAGCTCAAGAAGACATAAAATAGGGCTTTGCATCCGAGGGGGCGTTCACTTTCAGAAGTCACATATACCAGGTGGCGCTTGCCAAGCTTGGTGAAATGTGCCAACTGCGGCGAAAACTGTACCGAAGGTTGTGAAGACTGTACCAAGCGTGGCGGAACTTTGCGGCATACGCGGTGTTCTGAAACGTACACCAGGTAGCGGAAAGTGGATGCCCCTCGTTTGCATCTATTCGTGTTTTTCAGGTTTTCTTTTTATGTAGAGGTATGCAGTACTACAATAAAACCTGCAATAAAAATAGGTCGACATCGAGGGGTTACATAGTTTCTGCCACCTGATGTACTTCTAGATGTGGCACTTACTCGCCACACATTTGACACTTCCACCATCTGTGCCGGCCGTTAACTGGCTCTCACGGTTTTGAAAATGGGCAAATCTGCGGTTGACCCCTCAAAAATTACAGTTAACTTTTTCCGATAAAGGATGTTGTTAAAGCATTTATTCATTCTGAAATTTAGATTTTGTCAATTTTATTTGATGTATCTGACAAAGGATGTTGATAAAAAAAATTATTCTCTCTGACACTTAGATTCTGTCAATTTTATTCGATGTATCTGACAAAAGATGTTGATTAATAAAATTTGTTCACTCTAACACTTAGATTTTGTCAACCTTTTCCGATAAAGGATGTTGTTAAAGCATTTATTCATTCTGAAATTTAGATTTTGTCAATTTTATTTGATGTATCTGACAAAGGATGTTGATAAAAAAAATTATTCACTCTGACACTTAGATTCTATCAATTTTATTCGATGTATCTGACAAAAGATGTTGATTAATAAAATTTGTTCACTCTAACACTTAGATTTTGTCAACCTTTTCCGATAAAGGATGTTGTTAAAGCATTTATTCATTCTGAAATTTAGATTTTGTCAATTTTATTTGATGTATCTGACAAAGGATGTTGATAAAAAAAATTATTCACTCTGACACTTAGATTCTATCAATTTTATTCGATGTATCTGACAAAAGATGTTGATAAGTAAAATTTATTCACTCTAACAGTTTGATTTTGTCAATTTTTTCCGATAAAGGATGTTGTTAAACCATTTATTAATTCTGAAATTTAGATTTTGTCAGTTTTATTTGATGTATCTGGCATAGGATGTTGATAAAAAAATTATTCACTCTGACACTTAGATTTTGTCAATTTTATTCGATGTATCTGACAAAAGATGTTGATAAATAAAATTTATTCACTCTAACACTTAGATTTTGTCAACTTTTTCTGATAAAGGATGTTGTTAAAGCATTTTTTCATTCTGAAATTTAGATTTTGTCAGTTTTATTTGATGTATCTGGCAAAGAATGTAGATAAAAAAGAATTATTCACTCTGACACTTAGATTCTGTCAATTTTATTCGATGTATCAGAAAAAAGATGTTGATACATAACATTTATTTACTCTAACACTTATATTTTGTCAACTTTTTCTGATAAATGATGTTGTTAAAGCATTTTTTCATTCTGAAATTTAGATTTTGTAAATTTTTATTTGATGTATCTGATAAAGGATGTTGATAAAAAAAAAATATTCACTCTGACACTTAGATTCTGTCAATTTTATTCGATGTATCTGAAAAAAGATGTTGATAAATAAAATTTATTCACTCTAACACTTAGATTTTGTCAACTTTTTCTGATAAAGGATGTTGTTAAAGCATTTATTCATTCTGAAATTTAGATTTATTCAGTTTTATTTGATGTATCTGGCAAAGGATGTTGATAAAAAATTATTCACTCTGACACTTAGATTCTGTCAATTTTATTCGATGTATCTGACAAAAGATGTTGATAAATAAAATTTATTCACTCTAACACTTAGATTTTGTCAACTCTTTCCGATAAAGGATGTTGTTAAAGCATTTATTCATTCTGAAATTTAGATTTTGTCAGTTTTATTTGATGTATCTGGCAAAGGATGTTGATAAAAAGATTATTCACTCTGACACTTAGATTCTGTCAATTTTATTTGATGTATCTGACAAAAGATGTTGATAAATAAAATTTATTCACTCTAACACTTAGATTTTGTCAACTCTTTCCGATAAAGGATGTTGTTAAAGCATTTATTCATTCTGAAATTTAGATTTTGTCAATTTTATTTGATGTATCTGGCAAAGGATGTTGATAAAAAAATTATTCACTCTGACACTTAGATTCTGTCAATTTTATTTGATGTATCTGACAAAAGATGTTGATAAATAAAATTTATTCACTCTAACACTTATATTTTGTCAACTTTTTCCGATAAAGGATGTTGTTAAAGCATTTATTCATTCTGAAATTTAGATTTTGTCAATTTTATTTGATATATCTGACAAAGGATGTTGATAAAAAAAATTATTCACTCTGACACTTAGATTCTGTCAATTTTATTCGATGTATCTGACAAAGGATGTTGATAAAAAAAAATTATTCACTCTGACACTTAGATTTTGTCAACTTTTTCCGATAAAGGATGTTGTTAAAGCATTTATTCATTCTGAAATTTAGATTTTGTCAATTTTATTTGATGTATCTGACAAAGGATGTTGATAAAAAAAATTATTCACTCTGACACTTAGATTCTGTCAATTTTATTCGATGTATCAGACAAAAGATGTTGATTAATAAAATTTGTTTACTCTAACCATTATATTTTGTCAACTTTTTCCGATAGAGGATGTTGTTAAAGCATTTATTCATTCTGAAATTTAGATTTTGTCAATTTTATTTGATGTATCTGACATAGGATGTTGATAAAAAAATTATTCACTCTGACACTTAGATTCTGTCAATTTTATTTGATGTATCTGACAAAAGATGTTGATAAATAAAATTTATTCACTCTAACACTTAGATTTTGTCAACTTTTTCTGATAAAGGATGTTGTTAAAGCATTTTTTCATTCTGAAATTTAGATTTTGTCAATTTTATTTGATGTATCTGACATAGGATGTTGATAATAAAATTATTCACTCTGACACTTAGATTCTGTCAATTTTATTCGATGTATCTGACAAAAGATGTTGATAAATAAAATTTATTCACTCTGACACATAGATTTTGTCAACTATTTCTGATAAAAGATGTTGTTAAAGCATTTTTTCATTCTGAAATTTAGATTTTGTAAATTTTATTTGATATATCTGACACAGGTTGTTGATAAAAAAAAATATTCACGCTGATACTTATATTCTTGCAACTGTATTCGAGGTATCTGACACAGGATGTTGACAAAAAAAATTTCTTTACTGTGAAACATAGATTTTTTCAGCTTTTTCCGATAGAGAATGTTGTTAAAGATTTTATTCATTCTGAAATTTAGATTTAGTCAGTTTTATTTGATGTATCTGGCAAAGGATGTTGATAAAAAAATTATTCACTCTGACACTTAGATTCTGTCAATTTTATTTGATGTATCTGACAAAAGATGTTGATAAATAAAGATTATTTACTCTGACAAATAGATTTTGTCAACTTTTTCTGATAAAAGATGTTGTTAAAGCTTTTTTTCATTCTGTAATTTAGATTTTGTAAGTTTTATTTGATATATCTGACAAAGGATGTTGATAAAAAAAATTATTCACTCTGATACTTAGATTCTGGCAATTTTATTCGAGGTATCTGACAAAGGATGTTGATAAAAAAATTCTTCACTCTGACACATAGATTTTGTCAACTTTTTCCGATAAAGGATGTTGTTAAAGCATTTATTCATTCTAAAATTTAGATTTTGTAAATTTTATTTGATATATTTTACAAAGAATATTGATAAAAAAAAATTATTCACTCTGACACTTAGATTCTATCAATTTTATTCGATGTATCTGACAAAAGATGTTGATAAATAAAATTTATTCACTCTAACACTTAGATTTTGTCATTTTTTTCCGATAAAGGATGTTGTTAAACCATTTATTTATTCTGAAATTTAGATTTTGTCAGTTTTATTTGATGTATCTGACAAAGGATGTTGATAAAAAAAATTATTTACTCTGACACTTAGATTCTGTCAATTTTATTCGATGTATCTGACAAAAGATGTTGATAAATAAAGTTTATTCACTCTAACACTTATATTTTGTCAACTTTTTCCGATAAAGGATGTTGTTAAAGCTTTTATTCATTCTGAAATTTAGATTTTGTCAATTTTATTTGATATATCTGACAAAGGATGTTGATAAAAAAAAAACATTATTCACTCTGACACTTAGATTCTGGCAATTTTATTCGTGGTATCTGAAAAAGGATGTTAATTCAAAAAATTTCTTTAATGTGAAACATTTATTTTTTCAACTTTTTCTGATAGAGAATGTTGTTAAAGCTTTTTATATTTCTGAAATTTAGATTTTGTCAATTTTATTTGATGTATCTGACAAAGGATATTGATAATAAAATTATTCACTCCGACACTTAGATTCTGTCAATTTTATCCGTTGTATCTGACAAACGATGTTGATTAATAAAATGTATTCACTCTAACACTTAGATTTTGTCAACTTTTTCAATAAAGGATGTTGTTAAAGCATTTATTAATTCTGAAATTTAGATTTTGTCAATTTTATTTGATGTATCTGACAAAGGATGTTGATAAAAAAAATTCACTCTGACACTAAGGTTCTGTCAATTTTATTCGATGTATTTGACAAAAGATGTTGATAAATAAAATTTATTCACTCTAAGACTTAGATTTTGTTAACTTTTTCCTAAATATCCGAGAAATGGATGTTGATATAGAATTTAATCACTCTTATACTTAGAATTTGTGAAATTCCTGTATCGTTTGTCTAATAAGCGACTACAATCGATAATGAATGTTAATAAAGAATTTGTCCGATTTTTTTATAATTTTCTGAATTAAATTTCTGTATTGTGCATCCAAGAGGTGAATTCAAAAAGAGTTTGTTACTTACTTACTTACTTACTTACTTACAATTTTTTCATAATGACATAACCAACAAGGGTTGTTGATAAAGAATTTATTCATTCTGATATCTAGATTTTGTCAATGTTATCCCATGCGTCTGACAATACATGTATGCAAATCCTTTTCTTACATCTCCAATGTTTTAATAGACATTCTAAACGTTTGATATGCTAGCTTACTCTAAAAATAATGAACACATAACAATGTAATGCATAATATATTTTTAATGAAATAATGCTATGTAGAATATTAATACAAAAATATATTATGATATATTATTAATATCAATGATTAACTTTGGACATTTTGAATCTGTTCCATAAAATAGTTCAGCATGTTCTCTCTTGATATTGTAGCTATTGTCTTCTCTTAGTTCGTAATCAGTAGAATAATCATTATTCCATTTTGAGTCATACACAATTTTTACTAGTGTCTCATCAACATGCTCAATATGCTTTTCGTCTTTGGTATTATTTGATTCATTGACTGTTTGATCAATGGCAGTAACGTTTGCTGGTGCTTTGTTTTTCATCGATTCATCTTTATAGTCCATAGTGATATTTTCTGACAATGCCCTTTTTATTTTTCTGGCAATTTCACTGTCTATTATTACATTATGTTTACACAGGTAACAGTTTTGGCACGTAGACAAGATATGGTTTACGATATTAGTAGAAGAGGAGGCCTCTCTTTTATTGACCTTCCGTTGAATGCTAATGCCCGAAAGCTGACGATTGGATGTATCAGTAGGTAATGTGTTACCTGCAACAGTAGCAAGGAGTTGTCCTCTATCATCAACGATTATTTTTATGTTGGCATTTTCTTTGAGTGCAATCATCTCTGGAGATCTCAATTTCGCATAACCACCAACATAAGAGTTGAATTTTTTCGGTATTCCAAAGAAATTTAATTCCTTACTGTCATGACAATGCATGCATACATTTCCAATAGTGCTACCACTTGTACTTTTTTATAGTTTAAATACCTCTCCTTGTCGGCATTCAATGCTACAATAACTTTGTTATGTGAACACACTTCATTAAAATTCTCCATCTTCACTTTTTTTTTAAGATATGACTTTTGTGTTTTTCGTTCCACTGCGTAAGAAATACTGATTTAATACATGCAATAGACCGGGTAGTTTCGATAACCGGACATAGAATACCAGTGGGAAAGCCATATTGTGTCTCTGACCAACCATAGAGTACCATTGTTAGAGCCCTAAGCATATTTTGTCATTTTAAGATACGTACAAAAATAAAGTTGAATAATTTCGAAGTTAAAAAAAATAGTTTGTTTTTATGAAAAAAATATTGAATTAGAACTATCAGTCCTCATCCTTATGAGTATCCAAAATTGTACTTAATATTCACATTTGAACTAGAGAATTGTATTCCCCATAATTTTCTTACAAGAAACTAGAGTTTACGGTCAAAAACCCTTATTAGCTCAGATTTTACGGAAATAGTTTTATTTTTCGATCCAAAACTGGAATTAAGTTTCACATTTGAATCAGAGAATGTTATTTTCCATAATTTTCTTACAAAATACTAGAGTTTACGGTCAAAAACCCTTATTAGCATAGATTTTACGGAAATAGTTTTATTTTTCGATCCAAAATGGACCTAAGTTTCACATTTGAACGAGAGAATTGTATTTTCCATAATTTTCTGAAGGGAAACTAGAGTTTATGGTCAAAACCCTTATTAGCTCAGATCTTACAGAAATAGTTTATTTTTCTACCCATAACTGGACTTAAGTTTCACCTATGAACCAACGAATTGTATTTTCTTTAATTTTCTTACAAACAAAAACTAGAGTTTACGGTCAAACCCATCCCCCCAAAAATATTTTTTAAGAGATTTCTTGTTAAATTTTTTCATTTCAAGTCGTTCATATGGGTTTTCCGCTAGCAACTCGGCCCACAGTACAGCACTATAAGTACTCTAAGACACCCTTCTGCCAATAAACCCATCCCCTCCAAAACACTTTTCAGCCATTTCTCGTTTAAAATTTTATTTTCATGTCATCCACTCGGGTTTTCCGCTAGGAATTCGGCCCACAGTACAGCACTATAAGTACTCTAAGACACCCTTCTGCCATCAACCCATCCCCCCCCCAAAAAAAAAATTTTCAGAGATTTCTTGTTAAAAAATGTTATTTCAAGTCATTCACACGGGTTTTCTGCTAGCAACTCGGCCCACAGTACAGCACTATAAGTACTCTAAGACACCCTTCTGCCAATCAACCCATCTCCCCCAAAACACGTTTCAGCCAGTTTTAGTTAAAATTTTTAATTTCAAGTGATCCACTCGGGTTTTTCGCGAGGAATTCGGCCCACAGTACAGCACTATAAGTACTCTAAGACACCCTTGCGCCATCATCCCTTCCCCCACAAAAAATTTTTTCAGAGATGTATCGTTATAAATTTTGATTTCATGTCATTTACACGGGTTTTCTGCTAGCAGCTGGGTGCACATTACAGAACTATAAGTACTCTGAGACACTCTTCGGCCAAGCAACCCAACTCCCCCAAAACCCTTTTCAGCCATTTCTCGTTAACAATTTTATTTTCAAGTCATCCACTCGGGGTTTTCGCTATGAATTCGGCCCACAGTACAGCACTATAAGTACTCTAAGACACCCTTCTGCCCTCAACCCATCCCCCAAAAAATTTTTTTTCAGAGATTTTTAGTTAAAATATTTTACTTCAAGTCATACACACGGGTTTTACGCTAGGAACTTGGACCACAGTACAGCACTATAAGTACTCTTAAGACAGCGTTCTGCCATCAACCCATCCCCCCGAAAATAATTTTTCAGAGCTTTCTTGTTAAAAATTTTTATTTCAAGTCATTCACACGGGTTTTCTGCTAGCAACTCGGCCCACAGTACAGCACTATAAGTACTCTAAGACACCCTTCTGCTAATCAACCCATCTCCCCCATAACAATTTTCAGCCATTTCTCGTTAAAATTTTTATTTTCAAGTCATCCACTCGGGTTTTTTACTAGTAATTCGGCCCACAGTACAGCACTATAAGTACTCTAAGACACCCTTCTGCCATCAACCCATTCCTCCAAAAATATTTTTTCAGAGATTTCTTGCTAAAATTTTTTATTTCATGTCATTCACACGGGTTTTTCACTAGCAATTCGGCCCACAGTACAGCACCATAAGTACTATAAGACACCCTTCTGCCAATCAACCCATCGCCTCAAAAACAATTTTCAGCCATTTCTCGTTAAAAATTGTATTTTCAAGTCATCCACATGGGTTTTTCACTAGGAATTCGGCCTACAGTACAGCACTATAAGTACTCTAAGACACCCTTCTGCCATCAACCCATCCCCCAAAAATATTTTTTTCAGAGATTTCTTGTTAAAAAATGTTATTTCAAGTCATCCACACGGGTTTTCGGCTAGCAACTCGGCCCACAGTACAGCACTATAAGTACTCTAAGACACCCTTCTGCCAATCAACCCATCTCCCCCAAAACACTTTTCAGCCATTTCTCGTTAAAAATTTTATTTTCAAGTGATCCACTCGGGTTTTTCGCTAGGAATTCGGCCCACAGTACAGCACTATAAGTACTCTAAGACACCCTTCTGCCATCAACCCTTCCCCCCAAAAATATTTTTTCAGAGATTTCTTGTTAAAAATTTTGATAAATAATTTCTAAGACCACACTGGCTAATCATGATACAACGAAACAATAATAAAAAAAGAGAAAAACGAGGATTATACAAGCCAGTGAAACATATGAACTAAAATGCAAATATTTCGGTCAAGATCTCCGCTTGACCGTCCTCAGTGCAGGATAATAACATCAAAATTACTAATAAAACTCCATGGATACTATAAAGAAAAAAATTTCAAACCTTGAAACGAAGCGTAACTAAAATTCGAAGACCCTCTCCATGTAACGGTGAAAGGGTAACTGAATGAAAAAATACAGTACTGAATGGGAATTCAATTTTTTAATTTATACAGAGCATTTTTAAAAGCTAAACGCTTTCCAGGTAAAACATTATCAGAGATTAGGAACATTAGATATTGAAACTATTATGCAACTTGTTCGCCTTTGCAATAGATATTCCTTATCTTTTCTTTATAACAATCAATTTTTCACCCAAAAAAATGGCCTCCCTATGGATAAGAGTCTTTCACATGTTTTGGTCACTTTTTACATGCAACTTATTGAAACCTCCGTTTTAATTACTTTTCCTCTGAAACACTGCTTCTGGGGTCAGTTTATCGATGATGTGATCTCTGTCTGGAATCACGGAGAGATAGAACTTAACGCTTTTTTACTTCATCTTAATAGTTTCGATTCCAAACTTCAGTTCACCTTGGAACTAGAAGATAATCATAAACTGCCTTTTTTAGACGTCTTAATCTTCAACAAATCTCTCAGCCTTGAATATTCAATTTATAGAAAACCTACACATAATGATAGGTATTTGCATTTCTCTTCCAACCATCCTCCTTGTGTAAAAAGATGAGTAGTTATATCTTTAGTTGATCGTATCATAAGAATTTGTTCAAAGGCTCATATAATCCCAGAATTAAATTATCTGAAAACCATTTCGTTTTACAATGTATTTCCCATCAAGTTACTGAAATCCATCATAGAAAAAAGACAAAAAAAATGCAGAGAAGGATTCATCATCTCCACAACCTTCGACGGATATCATACCTGTAGTGGGTGATAAGAAATTTTTTACTGTTTTTGACCTCTAATCCCGAATTAGGTGACAAATTGCAAAGAATACTTAAAAAACATAACTTCAATATTACCTTCAAAAATTCTAATAAAATCCGGAACTATTTTAACAGTGGTAAAGATAAAACGAGCCCTATTTTGGGCAGTGGTGTTTATAGGATTTCATGTTCTTGTGGCTGTTTCTATGTTGGAAGAACCCACCAACAATTGGGGGAGAGATTATTGGAACACAGGCCCTCAATCGACAAAGCTATGGAGCTATCCCAAAGGCCTGAGACTTTTGATTCCGCCTTGGCTCAGCATGTGTATGACAACCCGCACCATTTCGTTTTATTCGATAACACCTCCATTATTGCCCCTGTTAAAAGTCTCATCCAAGTTTTCAGGGAGGCAGTTGAGATAAAAAAGTACATTCACCGAAAGGTTGCTCTCAATAGAGACACGGGAGGAACCTATTTAAGCCCCGTTTATAATGAACTAATTAATTCTGATCGTTTTTACTTAAATATTAAAACAAAATCACATTTTGCAACCTAACCTAATCTGTGATGATGTATTACCTGGAAAGCGTTTTGTCTTAAAAAATGTTTTGTATAAAATAAAACATTGAATTCCCATTCAGTACTGCATTTTTTCATTCAGTGACCTTTACACTGTAGCATGGAGAGGGTATTCGAATTTTATTTATCTTTTTTTTCAAGGTTGGAATTTTTTTTCTTTAGATTATCAATGATGGCTTAGTAGTAATTCCTATGTTATTATACTGCACTGTGGACGGTCAAGTGGACGCTTTGACCGAAATATTTTCATTTTAGTTCATATTTTTCACTGGCTTATATAATCCTCGGGTTTCTCTTCTTTTATTATTGTTTCGTTGTAAAAATTTTGATTTCAAGTCATTCACACGGGTTTTCTGCTAGCAACTCGGCCCACAGTACAGCACTATAAGTACTGTAAGACATCCTTCTGCCAATCAACCCATCTCCCCCAAAACGCTTTTCAGTCATTTCTCGTTAAAAATTTTATTTTCAAGTCATCCTCGGGTTTTTCGCTAGGAATTCGGCCCACAGTACAGCACTATAAGTACTCTAAGAGACCCTGCTGCCATCAAGCCATCCCCCCAAAAATATTTTTTCTGAGATTTCTCGTTAAATTTTTTTATTTCAAGTCATCCACACGGGTTTTCCGCTAGCAACTTAGCCCACTGTACAGCACTATAAGTACTCTAAGACACCCTTCTGCCATCAACCCATCCCCCAAAAAATATTTTTTCAGAGATTTCTTGTTAAAAAAACTTATTTAAAGTCATTCAAACGGGTTTTCAGCTAGCAAATCGGCCCACAGTACAACACTATAAGTACTCTAAGACACCCTTTTACCAAACAACCCATCTCCCCCAAAACGCTGTTCAGTCATTTTTCGTTAAAATTTTTATTGTCAAGTCATCCACTCGGGTTTTTCGCTAGGAATTCGGCCCACAGTACAGCACTATAAGTACTCTAAGACACCCTTCTGCCATCAACCCATCACCCCAAAAATATTTTTTCAAAGGTTTCTTGTTTAAATAATTTATTTCAAGTCATTCACACGGGTTTTCCGCTCGCAACTTGGCCCACAGTGCAGCAATCTAAGTACTCTAAGACACCCTTCTGCCAATAAACCAATCTCCCCCAAAACACTTTTCAGCCATTTTTTGTTAAAAATTTTATTTTCAAGTCATACACTCGGGTTTTTAGCTAGGACTTCGGCCCACAGTACAGCACTATCAGTACTCTAAGACACCCTTCTGCCATCAACCCATCCCCCCAAAAAAAATTTTCAGAGATTTCTTGTTAAAATTTTTTATTTCAAGTCATCCACATGGGTTTTCCGCTAGCAACTCGGCCCACAGTACAGCACTATAAGTACTCTAAGACACCCTTCTGCCATCAAACCATCACCTTAAAAATATTTTTTCAGAGATTTAATGTTAAATATTTTTATTTAATGTTATTTACACGGGTGTTCTGCTAGCAACTCGGCCCACATTTCAGCACCATAAGTACTCTGAGACACCATTCGGCCAATCAACCCCACTCCCCCATAACACTTTTCAGACATTTCTCGTTTAAAATTTTATTTTCAATTCATCCACTCGGGTTTTTCGCTAGGAATTCGGCCCACAGTACAGCACTATAAATACTCTAAGACATCCTTCTGCCATTAACCCATCCCCCCAAAAATATTTTTTCAGAGATTTTTTGTTAAATTTTTTTTCTTCAAGTCATACACTTGGGTTTTACGCTAGCAACTCTGCCCACAGTACAGCAGTATCAGTACTATAAGACAGCGTTCTGCCAATCAACTCTTCCCCCCGAAAAAAATTTTTCAGAGCTTTCTGGTTAAAATATTTTATTTAAAGTCATTCACACGGGTTTTCCGCTAGCAACTCGGCCCACAGTTCAGCACTATAAGTACTCTAAGACACCCTTCTGCCAATCAACCCATCTCCCCCAAAACAATTCAGCCATTTCTCGTTAAAAATTTTATTTTCAAGTCATCCACTCGGGTTTTTCGCTAGGAATTCGGCCTACAGTACAGCACTATAAGTACTCTAAGACACCCTTCTGCCATCAACCCATCCCCCCAAAAATATTTTTTCAGAGATTTCTTGCTAAAATTTTTTATTTCATGTCATCTACACGGGTTTTCCGCTAGCAACTCGGCCCACTGTACAGCACTATAAGTACTCTGAGGCACCCTTCGTCCAATCAACCCATCTCCCCCAAACCGCTTTTCAGCCATCTCTCGTAAAAAATTATATTTTCAAGTCATCCACTCGGGTTTTTCGCTAGGAATTCGGCCCACAGTACAGCACTATAAGTACTCTAAGACACCCTTCTGCCATCAACCCATCCCCCCAAATTTTTTTTTTCAGAGATTTCTTGTTAAAATTTTTTATTTCAAGTCATCCACACGGGTTTTCTGCTAGCAACTCGGCCCACAGTACAGCACTATAAGTACTCTTAAGACACCCTTCTGCCAATCAACCCATCTCCCCCAAAACGCTTTTCAGCCATTTCTCGTTAAAAATTTTATTTTCAAGTCATCCTCGGGTTTTTCGGTAGGAATTCGGCCCACAGTACAGCACTATAAGTACTCTAAGAGACCCTTCTGCCATCAACCCATCCCCCCAAAAATATTTTTTCAGAGATTTCTCGTTAATTTTTTTTATTTCAAGTCATCCACACGGGTTTTCCGCGAGCAACTTAGCCCACTGTACATCACTATAAGTACTCTAAGACACCCTTCTGCCATCAAACCATCCCCCAAAAAATATTTTTTAAGAGATTTCTTGTTAAAAAAAACTTATTTAAAGTCATTCAAACGGGTTTTCTGCTAGCAACTCGGCCCACAGTACAGCACTATAAGTACTCTAAGACACCCTTTTGCCAATCACCCCAACTCCCCCAAAACACTTCAGCCATTTATCGTTCAAAATTTTATTTGCAAGTCATCCATTCGGGTTTTTCGCTAGGAAGTAGGCCCACAGTACAGCACTATAAGTACTCTAAGACACCCTTCTGCCATCAACCCCTCCCCCCGAAAATATTTTTTCAGAGATTTCTCGTTAAATTTTTTTTATTTCAAGTCATCCACTCGGGTTTTCCGCTAGGAACTTGGCCCACTGTACAGCACTATAAGTACTCTAAGACACCCTTTTGCCATCAGCCCTTTCCCCCCAAAATATCTTATCTGAGCTTTCTTTTCATATTATATGATTTAATGTCATCTAAACATGTTTTCCGCTATCAGCTCGGACCATATTTAAGAAATATCATGATTCTGAGAAACAATGCGTATTATAAACCCATTACACCAAAACAAATTTTCAGCTATGTCTCGTTGCAATTGGCATTTTCATGTGATCTACTCTTGGTTTTCGATATGAATTCGGCCTACAGTATAGCACAATAAGTTCTTAAGACTCCCATCTGCCATCAAACCTTTCCCCCAAAAATAATTTGTCAGAGATTTTTCGTTAAAATTTTTTATTTCATGTCATTCACATAGTTTTTGCGCTAACAGCTGGGCCCACAGTAAAGCACTATAACTACTCTGAGACACCCTTCTGCCTATCAACCCAACTCCCCCAAAACAATTTTCAGCCATTTATCGTTAAAAATTTAATTTTCATGTCATCCACTCGTGTTTTTCGCTAGGAATTTGGCCCACAGTACAGCAGTAAGTACTCTAAGACACTCTTCTGCCATCAACCCATCCCCCACAAATATTTTTTACAGAGAGTTCTTGTTAAAAAATGTTATTTCAAGTCATCCACACGGGTTTTCCGCTAGCAACTCGGCTCACAGTACAGCACTATACGGACTCTAAGACATCCGTCTGCCAATCAACCCATCTCCCCCAAAACACTTTTCAGTCATTTCTCGTTAAAAATTTTATTTTCAAGTCATACTCGGGTTTTTCGCTAGAAATTCGGCCCACAGTACAGCACTATAATTACTCTAAGATACCCTGCTGCCATCAAGCCATCCCCCCCAAAAATATTTTTTCAGAGATATCTCGTTAAATTTTTTTATTTCAAGTCATCCACACGTGTTTTCCGCTAGCAACTGAGCCCACTGTATAGCACTCTAAGTACTCTAAGACACTCTTCTGCCATCAAACCATCCCCCCAAAAATATTTTTTAAGAGATTTCTTGTTAAAAAAAAACTTATTTCAAGTCATTCACACGGGTTCTCTGCTAGCAACTTGGCCCACAGTACAACACTATAAGTACTCTAAGACACCCTTCTGCCAATCAACCCATCTCCCCCAAAACACTTCAGCCATTTCTCGTTCAAAATTTTATTTTCAAGTCATCCACTCGGGTTTTTCGCTAGGAATTCAGCCCACAGTACAGAACTATAAGTACTCTAAGAGACCCTTCTGCCATCAACCCATCCCCCCAAAAATATTTTTTCAGAGATATCTCGTTAAATTTTTTTATTTCAAGTCATCCACACGGGTTTTCCGCTAGCAACTTAGCCCACTGTATAGCACTATAAGTACTCTAAGACACCCTTCTGCCATCAACCCATCCCCCCAAAATATTTTTTCAGAGATTTCTTGTTAAAAAAAACTTATTTAATGTCATTCAAACTGGTTTTCTGCTAGCAGCTCGGCCCACATTTCAACAATATAAGTACTCTAAGACACCCTTTTACTAAACAACCCATCACCCCAAAAACGATTTTCAGCCATTTGTAGTTAACATTTTTATTTTCATGTCATCCACACGGGTTTTTCGCTAGGAATTCGGCCCACAGTACAGCACTATAAGTACTCTAAGAGACCCTGCTGCCATCAAGCCATCCCCCCCAAAAATATTTTTTCAGAGATTTCTCGTTAAATTTTTTTATTTCAAGTCATCCACACGGGTTTTCCGCTAGCAACTTAGCCCACTGTACAGCACTATAAGTACTCTAAGACACCCTTCTGCCATCAACCCATCCCCCCAAAAATATTTTTTCAGAGATTTCTTGTTAAAAAAAACTTATTTCAAGTCATTCACACGGGTTTTCTGCTAGCAACTCGGCCCACAGTACAACACTATAAGTACTCTAAGACACCCTTCTGCCAATCAACCCATCTCCCCCAAAACACTTTAGCCATTTCTCGTTCAAAATTTTATTTGCAAGTCATCCACTCGGGTTTTTCGCTAGGAATTCGGCCCACAGTACAGCACTATAAATACTCTAAGACACCCTTCTGCCATCAACCCATCCCCCCCCAAATATTTTTTCAGAGATTTCTCGTTAAATTTTTTTTATTTCAAGTCATCCACACGTGTTTTGCGCTAGCAACTTGGCCCACAGTATAGCACTATAAGTACTCTAAGACAGCCTTCTGCCATCAAACCATCCCCCCACAAATATTTTTTCAGAGATTTCTGGTTAAAAATACTTATTTCATGTCATTCACACGGGTTCTCTGCTAGCAACTCGGCCCACAGTACAGCACAAGTACTCTAAGACACCCTTCTGCCAATCAACCCATCTCCTCAAAAACAATTTTCAGCCATTTCTCGTTAAAAATTGTATTTTCAAGTCATCCACTCGGGTTTTTCACTAGTAATTCGGCCTACAGTACAGCACCATAAGTACTCTAAGACACCCTTCTCCCATCACCCCATCACCCCAAAAATATTTTTTCAGAGATTGCTTGTAAAAATTTTTTATTTCAAGTCATCCACACGGGTTTTTCGCTAGCAACTCGGCCCACAGTACAGCACTATAAGTACTCTAAGACATCCTTCTGCCAATCAACCCATCTCCCCCAAAACACTTCAGCCATTTCTCGTTAAAAATTTTATTTTCAAGTCATCCACTCGGGTTTTTTGCTAGGAATTCGGCCCACAGTACAGCACTATAAGTACTCTAAGACACCCTTCTGCCATCAACCCATCCCCCCAAAAAAAAATTTTCAGAGATTTCTTGTTAAAAAATGTTATTTCAAGTCATTCACACGGGTTTTCTGCTAGCAACTCTGCCCACTGGATAGCACGATCCCTACTCTGAGACACCCTACTGCCAATAAACCAATCTCCCCCAAAACCATTTTTAGCCATTGATAGTTAAAAATTTTATTTTCAATTGAAACACTCGTGTTTTTCGCTTACAATTTGGACCACATTACAGCACGATAAGTACTCTAAGACACCCTTGTGCCATCAACCCTTCCCCCCAAAAATATTTTTTCAGAGATTTCTTGTTAAAAATTTTGATAAATAATTTCTAAGACCATACTGGCTAATCATGATACAACGAAACAATAATAAAAAAGAGAGAAAAACGAGGATTATACAAGCCAGTGAAACATATGAACTAAAATGCAAATATTTCGGTCAAGATCTCCGCTTGACCGTCCTCAGTGCATGATAATAACATCAAAATTACTAATAAAACTCCATGGATACTATAAAGAAAAAAATTTCAAACCTTGAAACGAAGCATAACTAAAATTCGAAGACCCTCTCCATGTAACGGTGAAAGGGTACCTGAATGAAAAAATACAGTAGGCCTACTGAATGGGAATTCAATTTTTTAATTTATACAGAGCACTTTTAAAAGCTAAACGCTTTCCAGGTAAAACATAATCAGAGATTAGGTACATTAGATATTGAAACTATTATGCAACTTGTTCGCCTTTGCAATAGATATTCCTTGTATTTGCGGTACAGCAATTAATTTTTCACCCAAACAAATGGCCTCCCAATGGGTAAAAGCCTTTCACCTTTTTTGGCCACTTTTTACATGCAATTTATTGAAACCTCCGCTTTAAATACTTTTCCTCTGAAACACCGCTTCTGGGGCCGGTTTGTCGATGATGTGATCTCTGTCTGGAATCACGGAGAGATAGAACTTAACGCTTTTTTACTTCATCTTAATAGTTTCGATTCCAACCTTCAGTTCACCTTGGAAATAGAAGATAATCATAAACTGCCTTTTTTAGACGTCTTAATCTTCAACAAAGCTCTTAGCCTTGTATATTCAATTTATAGAAAACCTACACATAATCATAGGCATTTGCATTTCTGTTCCAACCACCCTCCTTGTGTAAAAAGATGATTATTTATATCTGATGTCGATCGTATCATGAGAATTTGTTAAAAGGCTCATATAATCCAAAAATTAAATTATCTGAAGGACATTTTGTTTTGCAATGGATATCCCATTAAGTAACTGGAATCCATCATAGAAAAAAGACAAAAAAAGGCAGAATAAGATTTATCATCTCCACAAACTCCAATAGATATTATCCCATTAGTGGTGTGTTGCGAAAGTGTTTACTGTTTTGACCTATTATTGCAAATTAGGTGACAAATTGCAAAGAATACTTAAAAACATAACTTCAATGTTACCTTAAAAAATTCTAATAAAATCGAGAACTATTTTAACAGTGGTAAAGATAAAACGAGCTCTATTTTGGGCAGTGGTGTATATAGGATTTCATGCTCTTGTGGCTGTATCTATGTTGAAAGAATCCATCAACAATTGGGAAAAAGACTGTAGGAACACAGGTCCTCCATCGACAAAGCTATGGAGCTATGCTAAAGGCCTGAGACTTTTCATTCCGCCTTGGCTCAGCATGTGTATGACAACCCGCACCATTTCGTTTTATTCGATAACACCTCCATTATTGCCCCTGTTACAGGTCTCTTCCAAGTTTTCAGGGAGGAAGTTGAGATAAAAAAGTACATTCACCGAAAGGTGGCTCTCAATAAAGACTCGGGAGAAACAAATTTAAGCCCCATTTATAATTAACTAATTAATTCTGATCGTTTTTACTTAAATATTAAAAAAAATCACATTTTGCAACCTAACCTAATCTCTGATTATGTTTTACCTGGAAAGCGTTTAGCTTTTAAAAATGCTCTGTATAAATTAAAAAATTGAATTCCCATTCAGTACTGTATTTTTTCATTCAGTTACCCTTTCACCGTTACATGGAGAGGGTCTTCGAATTTTAGTTACGCTTCGTTTCAAGGTTTGAATTTTTTTTCTTTATAGTCTCCATGGAGTTTTATTAGTAATTCTGATGTTATTATCCTGCACTGAGGACGGTCAAGCGGAGGTCTTGACCGAAATATTTGCATTTTAGTTCATATGTTTCACTGGCTTCTATAATCATCGTTTTTCTCTTCTTTTATTATTGTTTCGTTGTAAAAATTTTGATTTCAAGTCATTCACACGGGTTCTCTGCTAGCAACTCGGCCCACAGTACAGCACTATAAGTACTCTAAGACACCCTTCTGCCAATCAACCCATCTCCCCCAAAACACTTTTCAGCCATTTCTCGTTAAAAATTTTATTTTCAAGTCATCCTCGGGTTTTTCGCTAGGAATTCGGCCCACAGTACAGCACTATAAGTACTCTAAGAGACCCTGCTGCCATCAAGCCATCCCCCCAAAAATATTTTTTCTGAGATATCTCGTTAAATTTTTTTATTTCAAGTCATCCACACGTGTTTTCCGCTAGCAACTTAGCCCACTGTATAGCACTATAAGTACTCTAAGACACCCTTCTGCCATCAACCCATCCCCCCAAAAATATTTTTTCAGAGATTTCTTGTTAAAAAAAACTTATTTCAAAGTCATTCACACGGGTTTTCTGCTAGCAACTCGGCCCACAGTACAACACTGTAAGTAATCTAAGACACCCTTATGCCAATCAACCCATCTCCCCCAAACCACTTTTCAGCCATTTCTCGTTAAAAATTTTATTTTCAAGTCATCCACTTGGGTTTTTTGCTAGGAATTCGGCCCACAGTACAGCACTATAAGTACTCTAAGACACCCTTCTGCCAACAACCCATTCCCCCAAAAAGATTTTTTCAGAGATTTCTTGTTAAAAATTTTATTTCAAGTCATCCACACGGGTTTTTCACTAGAAACTCGGCCCACAGTACAGCACTATAAGTACTCTAA
>NC_142794.1:53704348-53721706 GCF_049724085.1 Artemia sp. Qi Xiang Cuo
CACATCCCAAATCCTCTGTTTCAGTCACCACTAAACTCATAAAGGCTAAGAAAAAAATCTCAGAAAAGTAAAAAAGTAAAATCTAAATCTCACCAATCATCATTATTAAGACCATAAAACCGCCGACCGGATCAGACGCAAAGATAATCAATGTCTAAACTAGAAAACTAGACAACCCAAACTATAGGTTTCAGACAACATTCACCTAGGAAATACTAGTAAACCTTAGCTCAGAAAAGCCTGAAGTAGCAAACTACACATCCCAAATCATAGGTTTCAGACAACACACATCAACGAAAGACGGGTGCTGGGGGAGAGCCTTTGTGGGTCTGGGGGTCCCTGGTGGGTGGGTGGTCTTTGGGGTGCGGGGGGGGACGTTGGGGCCGGGGGGTGGGGGTTTGGGGGGCGGGGGTGGGCTTTGGGGGGTGGGGGTGGCCGTTGGGGGCGCCGGGAGGGTCTTTGGATGCTTGGGAGTCATTTGGGGACCGGTGGAGGGCCTTTGTGACCCCGTTGGTCCTTTGGGAGCTCGATGTGCCTTTGGGGGCCCGGGGATGGCATTTGGGGGTCTGGGTGGGCCTTTGGGGCCCCGTTGGCCCTTTGGGAGCTTGGGGGGCCTTGGGGGTCCGGGGGTGGCCCTTGGGGGCACTGGGTGGCCTTTTGGGGCTCTGGGAGGGCCTGTGGGGGTGCGGAGAGCCAGTTGGGGACCGGTGGAGAGCCTTTGGGTCCCCGTTGGTCCTTTGGGAGCTCGATGGGCCTTTGGGGTCCAGAGGTGGGCGTTTGAGGGCCTGTGGCGGGCGGTTGGGGGTGCGGAGTGGCTGTTGGGGACCGGGGGAGGGTCTTTGGGACCCCGTTGGGCTTTGGGGTGCTCGTGGGGCCTTGGTGGCCCCGATGAGGACCTTTGGGGCACAGGGGGCGGGCCGTTGGGGCACAGGGAGGGCCTTTGGGGGCGGGGGGGGCACTTGAGGACCGATTGGACCTTTGGGCGCCGGGGAACCCTGGGGGGAAGGGGGGAGGCCCTTGGTGGGTCGGAAGGGCCTGGGGGGCGCCTGGGGAGCCAGTTGGCGACCGGTGGTGGGACTTTGGGACCCCGGTGGTCTTTTGGGAGCTCAATGTGCCTTAGGGGGGCCCGGGGTGGGTCTTTGGGGGTCTGGGGTGGGCCTTGGGGGGCACCGGGGGCCCTGTGGGAGCTGGGGGTGCCTTGGGGGCACTGGGCGGGCCTTTGGTGACCGGGGGGACATTGGGGGACCGGTGGAGAGCCGTTGGGATCTGGGGGGGCCTTTGAGGACCGGGGGCTTCCTTCGGGGTTGGGGTAGGAGGATTGGAACCCTTTGGGGTTGGGTTAGAGGACCTCACAACACTGTTCAAATGAAACTTGTGTATTATAACGACCACACTCAAAACCTCTTCCAAAATCTCTTCAAAATCTTCTTTTAAAATGTCTCTATCTGTTTCGCCGAAATAGTTCCATAGCCTGTCTAAAACGGTTTCGCCCAAATAATCACTAAACGTAAATTCAGCGTGTTCCTTTGTTATTGGCATCTCTGTGCTAACACATTTCAAATTAATATGAAACCTTCTCGCGCGCTAAAACAATTCATCGCTAAGATGTTTCGTGCCTAATTGTTTCCAGGGCCTGTGGTTATTAATATCCTTTGGAGTTCGACCAAAAGAGTTGTTCCCGAGGCAAAGACATTAATGACTTGGATCTATTCCTGGAGAAATGTTTCTAGGCGGAAATTTTTTAAGTCTGACAGATGATGTCATTGATTGATTGATCTGTCAAGAAAGGGAAAATTAATTTGTTGTTTCTAAGGGGAATTATTGATTCACGATAGGTGAATTGAGGTCGACAGCACAGGTGTTCCAAATTCCGGGAAACTCACAACATTGCCTAGAGCAATAACAACAAATACTATTTCTGGACACCATGACATTTGCGATCGATTACGCAATCAAGTTCTCGGAAATTCACTTCCCCTTCGAGTCCTAGATCAATAACATTGTTCCCGTTAGAATTCAATGCACATGTGTAACCTTCGACCCGGAGTTATTACACATAGAAACATCAAATAAATCGACCTTGGAAAAAGAGGTCATTGACCCCATTAACGCACGTCGGTCTCCCTAGGGAGGCTATGCCCTTATTTGGGGTTCAAAAAAGTTATAAGTGGCAGCAGGGGTGAGGGTCACGAGTCGGACCCCCTCCTCTACTGATAATATTCATTTTTTCTTTTGGGGATTCATTCCAAATTATAAACTGATAAATACCTAATATCAGTCAAATTATAAACTGTATCTAAAAGGAGTAAATTTATCAAACTGAGCAATACATGATGAACACTTCACATGAGAACACTTCAATTAATATGACACAAAAAACACTTAATAGTTTATTCGCTATGAAGAAAAATGAACTGCCAGCAATTTTCTTAGGTAAAAAATGAAAAGCTCATGCGTTTTAAGTGTAATTAAATGAAATAATATGCCGACTGAAGTAGCTCCAGGAAGATGTTGAAATTTTCATCCTAGTTCGTCACTTTTAATCCAAGCAAAATGTTAGGACACTTAGTATCAGTTATTGAGTTTGAGCTTTGATTTCCAAATGCTCACAAGAATTACCAAATTTAAGAAAGTCGCAACAATAAGTCACCTGTGGTCAAAATACTCAAAGACTCCTCTTTGATCCCCACCCAGGCTCAAAGCTTCTGCTATGGTCATTTCCATGGAAATCTCCAAAGAGTTTCTTTTCAAAATAGCTTTCAAGCGTAGTTAGGGGTATTTAGCCTTTTTTGTTTTACTTCAAAGCTTTGAAAAAAGCTGATAATATTCCAAATGTTACATTTGTGCATATGTTTGGTAATCATTCGTGGGGTGATCGAATTTTCTAAACCACTGTAGATACGCAAGAACGTTGAAACATCTAGCACCCTGAGGTAATAAAACTGTCAAATACTCCTCCTTGAACCTCACAAATTGAAAGCTTTTATTATGACCTGGCCTTTCAATGTAACTTGGGCACTGGACCAAGGGCGCCATTGTTACTCGAGCGCAACGTTATGTGGGGATGTCGATATCGCTTTCGTCACACCAATTCGTTTTAATGTGAATCTGCCTGGTACTTATGAATGAATGTTTTCAAAGTAAACCCGTTTCATCAAAAAGAAAAAAAAAACGGATTGGACGCATATGTCCCTTTCCCTTTGGACAATAAAACCATGCAAGTGCTGTATCAAGTATAACTCACGAAAATCTTGTTAATTTTGTCAACTTTTCAACTTTTTGGCATCCCTGCTTTCAATAAAAAAAAAATCAAGGTACTATCACATAAATATAATAACTCCCTATGCCTCCCCCTTCTGGATACCATCTTAATAGAATACCGTCTCTTCTTAAAAAAAAAATTAACTTATTGGCACCCCTGCTTTAAAAAAAAAATCAAGGTATTATCATTTAAATATGATAGCTCAATACCCCCCTCCCACCTCTGGATACCACCTTGATAGGATGCCGTCTCTGCTTTAAATTAAAAAAAAACTTTTGGGGATCCCTGCTTTCAATAAATAAAATTTCGAGCTATTATCATTTAAATGTAATGCCTCCCTACCCCCCCCCCCCCTCTGGATACAACCTTGATAGGATACCGTCTCAGCTTTCATTAGAAAAATAATTTACTTAATAACTAACTAGGTCACTATATGGTTCAAACGAACAAGCAAAATAACGTTAAACAGCTTAGTGTTCCTTGAAAAGAAATTGAGGGTATGAGTAAAGGGGTACAAAGACAAAAACAAAAATGTCGAAATTATTCAGATATACCTCAAATTATTGAAAAACTGAGTGATAAATTCACCATGCTATTCCATAAGATCCAAATAATCTAATTAAAAGGGAGCACACACAAAAGCCAAATAAGACCAGTAGCCCATGAGAAATCGCAAAAATACCCAAGACAATGAACAAGTCCTAATGTGGGGCCCTGGGTCTATCAAAATATTTCAATGGTTTCCGAGGGAATTTGATATCATTTCCTTCTGTCTCCACTTTAAATGAAAAAAATAATTATCTTTTTGGCATCCCTGCTTTCAATAATTAAAAAATGAGGTATTATCATTTAAAAATGATAGCCCCCTATCCCCACCCCCTATAGGCAATAATTTACAATTTATTTATGAATCATATTTTTGGGGTAACTTCCGGTTCAATCTTTAATCCGGTTCAATCTTTAGTCTAAAGCTAAATTTTGTCTCAATTGAAGGTTGTTTTTTTTATGGGGGGGGGTAAAAATATTCCAGAAAGAAGATTATATTTTCTATCAGGCGTTCAACAATTGAGTATTAAACATTAAGAAAATCTTATCTAAACACAGCACAAAAAATCTGCAAACTTACAATTCAGCTGTAGAAACAATCTGTCGGCTGTCAATTTCAAAATCCAACAAAAGCCTGAACCTGTATATTAGTGAATGCGTTCTATAATTCTATTCAACTTGAAAATAAAATTCTTGACTACGAATGATGTAAGAAATAGCGATTGGGAAACTGCATTGGAAATGATTTAAACTCATTTCATAAAGACGATACTTTTCTTTGTCAACATATGAAGAACTGTGTATATTGCAATATTTACAATAGTATATTGCATCCGTCTGGTTTTTATGCAAAGTAACAAAAGAGACGAAAATTAATGAACAAGAGAGTAGTGAAGAATTATGGTATGCAAAGTAATATTTGGCAGGGAAAGTCACTGGTGATAAATCGCTAGGGGTGGCAGCGTGATTGCATGATTTTTGGAGATTCGGAGAACCAAATTTTTTTTCGGGGTGACGTATAGATTTTCGGGGAAATACCCGAAAATTCGGGGATAGTGCAAGCCCTGCTTGATTTCTACTCAGGAAAATCGAAATACTAAACCACACGAGAAGGAAAAGCTCCGACTTTGCGGTTGACGCAATAAAGAATTGCCGCAAAATTAATTTAAAGTCAACCGAACTCCGCCGCCTCTGCCGGCGGCGGCGTGCCGGCGACGCGCCGGTGGCGTTACGACACTTCGGCAGCGTTCGACCGGGCCTCTCGTCGGTGGCGTTCGGTCGATCCACCGGCGCGGCGCCGGGGTCTAGCTGTAACACTGCCAATTTACCCTTTCGATAACCTGCAAATCCCTTGGTTTTTTAATTTAGTGGAGCTCCTCCTCAATACTTCCTGATATTTTAAGCTTAATTCTCTTAGCTTTAGTAGTAGTTGCAATAGAAGCAGTAGTGGCATTAGTTATAGTAGTAGTAGTAGCACTGGTAATAGTATTAGTAGTAGCGTGCAAATATTGCCTTTTGGTTAATTGATTTTTCCCTTTAATTATGCCCAGAAAATTCTAACTTAATTTTCCGATCCATTGCTGAGATACGTCTTTTTGATAATCTGCATGCACATAGAGTGTTTTGATTCAGATCAAATTTCACCTTAGTATTCTCAAAAATTTTTACCTGCATACCCCTAGTTTATAATAGTACTAGTGTCATATTAGTAGTGACAGAAGTAGGAGCGGTAGTAGCAGTGCAGTAGCAGGAATAATAGCAGTAGTAATATGCAAATGTTGGTTTTTGGCCAGCTGAACATCCCCCTAGTGATGCCCTGTAAGCTCCAGCCTGATACGGTAAGCTATATCCAAAGATATTGCTGATACACCGTTTTGAAAATCTGTATACACATACTATTTTCTGATTTTGTTCAGCTTTCCCCTCAGAATTTTCTTCATTATCCTCAGCCTTCGTAATACCCGCTACAAAAGCAGTAGTTATAGCGGTAGTAGAGTAAAAGTAGTAGCAGCAGTTGTTGTTGTAGTAGCAGTAGCGTGCCAATATTGCTTTTTCGTCAATTGATATTCTACTTTAAGCATTTATTGAAGGTTCCAACTTAATACCCTAATCCTTACCTGAGATACGCCCTTTCGACAATCTGCATGCACAGAGTATGTTTTAATTTAGATAAAATTCCCCTCTACATTCTCTCAAATTCTTACCTATTCTCTCAAATTTACCTTAAGTTTTAATAGTACTAGTATCATAAGAGTAGGAGCAGAAGAAGCAATAGTAGTGTTGTATTAGTAGTTTTGCATGTTGCCTTTGGGCCAGTTGAACATCCCCTCATGATGCCTTGGTTTTGGAACGGTTTTGGAACGGTAATCCGTGATGTTTTGAGTCAATGTTTTGATTTAGTTCAACTTTCCCCTCGACATTCCGTCTAATTTTCACTCCAACACCCTCAGCCTTGGTAGTACTCACTATAGAAGCAGTAGCCGTAGTAGTAGAAATAGCGTACAAATATTGCCTTTTTGGTCAATTCATCCTCACCATTATCATTTCCTGAAAGTTACAAATTAACAGCCTACACACAGTCATTCCTGAGTTACGCCCTTTTGACGACCTTTGCACATAATGCGTTTGGATTTAGTTCAACACTCCCCTCAATATTCTCTAAAAGGTTTACCTGAATGCTCTTCGTCTTTTTGGATTGGACACTAAAGGTCAAGCATGTTCTCCTAATAACAAATACTACACTCAAACAATTAACAAATTACATAATTTACAGCCCTTGCCCCGAGAGTTGTGTGTGTGTGTGTGTGTGTGGGGGGGGGTGATATCCCAAAAAACATAGCTACTGGACTTTTCAACTATCACAAACAATGTAGCTACCTGAAAATTTTGATTGGATGGTCTAGGGAGTTAATGGGCGTGGGAGGGGGGCTGGTTTCCCTCTAATCACTTTCCCTCTAAGCACAAAAGCTCCCTAAAACTTTCAATTTCCAATCGAATGAGCTCATTTCGAGGTTTCTACGAAAAAATCCTTCTATGCTATACAAATTGGCATGGTCGGAAAAAAATCAATACATTGTGCCCACTTCGCCCTTTACTTAGGCAGCGCTTTAGCACCTATGACCTTGCCACTATAGACAAACGCTGAAGAAGTAAAAGAAGGGTATACCAATCAGTAAATGCATGACCAGTACTCCCTGAACTCCTTTTCTTCTCTTTGAATCCTGCTTTCCCAATTTCTTTGGTCAAATAAAAGAAAATAAATTATCAGACGTTTCCAATCTCTTGACCAAGAAGACGAAAATAGTCTAACAATTTTTTCTTACTTGCACTTTCCTCTCCATAGCGGAGAGGAAAGTGCAACTAGGGCTGACGCCTACCCATGCCTTCTGAAGATCAGAATATAATTTGCATTGTATTGTAAACAATCTTTGTTTCGAGCTGAATGCTCCAATTTCTCATAATATCGAAAGACATGAAAAAAAAAGAAAAAAAAAATCATAACCAAGATTATTGAACAAAACAACAAACATCTGTGGATTGACAGTTTAGTATACATATACTGATATTTATTTCTTACAGTTTTAGCAATTTTGTATTTAATAAAGTCAAAAAAGAGAAAATATCTAAACTGTATCTTGTTTTCAGTAGTGTAAATTATATTCTGGTCTTCAGAAGACATGAGGGGAGCGGCAGCCTAAGAAATATTAGTACTAACAGCAATACTAGAAGTAATAGTGTACAAATAGTTTTTTGTTTTTTTTTATTAGCTCAACATACCCATCAACATGCTCTGGAAGTTTCACCCTAATACTCTATGCTGTTCCTTATATACTGCTGATACGGTAATTTGACAGCCTGGACACACAAAGCGTGTTTCAATTTAATTTGGCATACCCCTCCCCAACATTCTCCTTGAAACTGTCTCCTTGATGCCCTTAGCAGTAGTATCAGAAGTAGTAGGGGTAGTATACATATAGTACCTTTTGGTCAGTTCATCTCCCTTAAAACGCAATGAAAGTTTCAACTTTACACTCTAAGCTGTTCCTGAGATATAGCTGTTACGACCTTTTAATAACCTCCATCCACATAGTGTATCGGTTTAGTTCACTATTTTCTTCAACATTCCTTGAAAGTTTCACTGTAATACCCTTTGATTTAGTAGCACAGTATTAGTCGTCGTAGTAGTAGTTGTAGCAGTAGCAGTCATAAGTAGTAGTAGTTGAAGTAGGAGTAGTATATAGTAGTGTTATTAGTTATAGTAGTACCTGTACATAAATTTTGCCTAGTTCAACGTCCCTCTTAATATGTTCTGAAATTTTCAACTTAATACCCTACATCATTCATGGGATACTGATGATACGCTCCTTTGATAACCTGATTGTACAAAGTGTTTTTATTTCCTTCGAAATCCTCCTAAACATTCACTGAAAGTTTCAACTTTCCATTCTTAGTCTCAGTAGTAGTAGTCGTAGCAATAATAGCAATAATATCAGAAGTTGCAGCAGTAGCAGTCGTAGCAGTATGTACAGAGTGCTCCTTGAAAGTTTCACCTTAATATTCGTTAACCTTAGTAGAAGTAGTAGTCGTATCAGTCATGATGGTAGCAATAGTGGCAACACCCACCGAGTGCCTCTTAAAGTTCCAACTTAATACCCACAGTAATTCTTGAGTTTCCCCCTTTTGACAACTAGTATACCCATAACATGATTTGATTTAGTTCAACTTTCCCCTCAACGTTCTCTGAAAGCTTCATTTTAACGCAATAGGTCTGTTTAAACACGAAAGGTCAAATATTGTCCTCTTTCCCGAAAACAAATACAATGTATAAACATTGGGCAAATTGCATAATTTAGAGCCCTTGATCTGGGGGCTGTGGGGGGTTGACAGCATTAACATATCCAGAGACGTAGTTACTGGACCTTTCAACTATGCTGAACAAAATGGCTATCTAAAATTTTTTATTGGATGTGTTTGGAGAACTGATGGGCTCGGGAGGGGGATGATTGCCCTCCAATTTCTTTTTACTCTTAAAAAGGATATAAGAACTTATATAGTTTTTCCGCTTAATTGACCCCCCCCCCCCCATAAAAAAACATTCCCTAAGAGTTTCACCTTAACACCCTTAGCCTCATTAGTTACAGCAATCGCCACAACATACCCTAAAGTTCCAACTTAAGAATGCCATCCGTTCCTGAGATATTGCCGTTACACGCTTTTGGCATTATTTGGGCTCATAGTTCGTTTGGATTTAGTTCAACATCCACCAAAATACCCCTTGACATATCCTTAGCTTCTGTACTAGCAATAGTTGCACATTTGGTCTTTTTTTAACATGCCCCTCAGTAGTAATGTATCTATTGAAATGAAAAATACATGAAAAAATACATGGAATTGCACAAGAATATGCAGTGTCGTTTGACGTATGCATTGTAAAAAGCGACCAATCCCTTACCTACAAAGTGGCCAAGCATGTTTTGAAACTATAGTCAAGGCTGTATAATATAATCAGACTGGCTTTTTGTTATTGACATGAATTGCACAAGAATGTGCAGCGTAGCATCACGTGGAAATTTAAAAAAAAAGCTGGCAACCAAAAAAGTGCTCAAACACGTTTTGAAATTATAGTCAAGGGTGTATAAGATAATCAGACTGGTTTTTTGTTATTGATATGAATTGCACAAGAATGTGCAGCGTAGCTTCACGTGGAGATTGCAAAAAAGCTGGCAACCTATAAAGTGATTAAACATGATTTGGAAACTACATGCTATTTGCTTGCCTAAAAATTGGATGTTACAATCAGAATTGGTTGATTGACATTTGCAAAAAGGGATAAGGGATTCGCGAATTGGACTGTACAAACGATCTTATTTTAATAATAGGGAAAAAACAGAGCTACATAGAATTTGCGAATTGGATCGTATGAATTTGGAGAAATAAAGGGATATGGGATTCGCGAGTTGGACTGTACGAACGATCTTATTTGAATAATAGGGGAAAAAAAAAGTTAAACTGATTAGCAGTTAAGGTAACCCAGAAGGGCTTGTTAACTCAGGCAATTTATTTTAAATTTAAGACAACATCAATCTATGAAAATGATTAATGATGATAAAATGACATTGTGAGTTGAGCTAGCTTTACCTCACCGATGTGTTCTGTATAATACACAAGTGGTGTTTGAGCTGTGTTGTCAATTTAAAATAGAGTTTAACGTCATACTATACTAAAAAGTTGATACTAAGAGAGATGTAGATGACAAGAAAAGAATTTTAATAACAGATAGCTTTACTTCTTCAATGTGTTCTATATAATACATAAGTTGTAGGGTGATGTGAGCTGGGTGTCACAGAGTACTTATACTGTTATACTGTAGGCCAAATTTCTAACGAAAAACCCAAGTGAGTTAATTGAAAATAAAATTTTTAACAAAAAACGCCTGAAAAGTGTTATGGGGGAGATAGGTTTATTGGCACAAGTGTGTCTTAGAGTACTTATAGTGCTGTACTGTGGGCCGAGTTGCTAGCGGAAAACCCGTGTGGATGGCTTGAAATAAATTTTTTTAACAAAAAATCTCTGAAAAAATATTTTTTTGGGGGGGGGGGGGTGGGTTGATGGCAGAAGGATGTCTTAGAGTACTTATAGTGCTGTACTGTGGGTCGAGTTGCAAGCAAAAACCCAGAGTGATGACTTGAAAATGAAATTTTTAACGACAAATGGCTAAAAAGCGATTTGGGGGAGATGGGTGTTTAGGACGACGGGTGTCCTAGAGTACTTATAGTGCTTTACTGTGGGCCGAGTTGCTAGCGCAAAAACCATGTGCATGACTTGAAATAAAAATTTTTAACCAGACATATCGGAAAAATTTTTTTTGGGGGGATGGGTTGATTGGCAGATGGGGGTCTTAGAGTACTTATAGTGCTTCACAGTGGGCCGAGTTGCTAGCGTAAAAACCATGTGAATGACTTGAAATAAAAATATTTAACAAGAAATCTCTGAAAAAACATTTTTGGGGGGTTGGGTTTTTGGATCATGGTGTCTTAGAGTACTTATAGTGCTGTACTGTGGGCCAAATTCCTAGCGCAAAACCCGAGGATGACTTGAAAATAAAAATTTTAACAAAAAATGGCTGAAAAGTGTTTTGGGGGAGATGCGTTGATTGGCAGAAGGGTGTCTTAGAGTACTTAAAGTGCTGAAATGTGGGCCGAGTTGCTAGCGGAAAACCCATGTGGATGACTTGAAATAATATTTTTTTAAAAGAAATCTCTGAAAAAATATTTTTGGGGGGATGGGTTGATGGCAGAAGGATGTCTTAGAGTACTTATACTGCTGTACTGTGGGCCAAATTCCTAGTGAAAAACCCGAGTGGATGACTTGAAAATCATATTTTTAACGAGAAATGGCTGAAAAGTGTTTTGGGGGAGATGGGTTGATTGGCAGAAGGGTGTCTTAGAGTACTTATAGTGTTGTACTGTGGGCCGAGTTGCTAGCAGAAAACCCGTGTGAATGACTTGAAATAAGTTTTTTTAACAAGAAATCTCTGAAAAAATATTTTTGGGGGGATGGGTTGATGGCAGAAGGGTGTCTTAGAGTACTTATAGTGCTGTACAGTGGGCTAAGTTGCTAGCGGAAAACCCGTGTGGATGACTTGAAATAAAAAAAATTAACGAGATATCTATGAAAAAATATTTTTGGGGGGATGGGTTGATGGCAGAAGGGTTTCTTAGAGTACTTATAGTGCTGTACTGTGGGCCGAATTCCTAGCGAAAAACCCGAGGATGAGTTGAAAATAAAATTTTTAACGAGAAATGACTGAAAAGCGTTTTGGGGGAGATGGGTTGTTTGGCAGAAGGGTGTCTTATAGTACTTATAGTGCTGTACTGTGGGCCGAGTTGCTAGCAGAAAACCCGTGTGAATGACTAGAAATAATAAATTTTAACAACAAATCTCTGAAAAAATATTTTGTGGTAGATGGTTGTTTGGCAGAAGGGGCTAATAGAGGATTTTTCGGGCTGTAGTTAGGTATACATTCCGCTTGAAAAACACGTCTTTGTTAAAAGAAAATAAAATTTTTAACGAGAACAGGCTAAAATTTTGGAATTTGTGGATTTATTTAGTGGCAATCATATATCGCGCCGGAGGTATGTTGCTGTACTTTGGGCCGAGTTGCTAGCGGAAAACCCGTGTGGATGACTTGAAATAACATTTTTTAACAAGAAATCTCTGAAAAAAATATTTGTGGGGGATGGGCTGATGGCAGAAGGGTGTCTTAGAGTACTTAGTGCTGTACTGTGGGCCGAATTCCTAGCGAAAAACCCGAGTGAATGACTTGAAAATAAAATTTTTAACGAGAAATGGCTAAAAAGGGTTTTGGGGGAGATGGGTTGATTGGCAGAAGAGTGTCTTAGAGTACTTATAGTGCTGTACTGTGGACCGAGTTGCTAGCAGAAAACCCGTGTGAATGACATGAAATAAAAAATTTTAACAAGAAATCTCTGAAAAAATATTTTTGGGGGATGGGTTGATGGCAGAAGGGTGTCTTAGAGTACTTATAGTGCTGTACAGTGGGCCAAGTTGCTAGCGGAAAACACGTGTGGATGACTTGAAATAAAAAATTTTAACGAGAAATCTCTGAAAAAATATTTTTGGGGGGATGGGTTGATGGCAGAAGGGTCTCTTAGAGTACTTATAGTGCTGTACTGTGGGCCGAATTCCTAGCGAAAAACCCGAGTGGATGACTTGAAAATAAAATTTTTAACGAGAAATGGCTGTAAAGTGGTTTGGGGGAGATGGGTTGATTGGTAGAAGGGTGTCTTAGAGTACTTATGGTGCTGTACTGTGGGCCGAGTTGCTAGCAGAAAACCCGTTTGAATGACTTGAAATAAAAAATTTTATCAAGAAATCTCTGAAAAAATATTTTTGGAGGGATGGGTTGATGGCAGAAGGGTGTCTTAGAGTACTTATAGTGCTGTACTGTAGGCCGAATTCCTAGCGAAAAACCCGAGTGGATGACTTGAAAATACAATTTTTAACGAGAAATGGCCAAAAATTGTTTTTGAGGAGATGGGTTTATTGGCAGAAGGGTGTCTTAGAGTACTTATAGTGCTGTACTGTGGGCCGAGTTGTTAGCTGAAAACCCATGTGGATGACTTGAAATAAAAAATTTTAACAAGAAATCTCTGAACTATTATTTTTGCGGGGATGGGTTGATAGGCATAAGGGTGTCTTAGAGTACTTATAGTACTTTACTGTGGGCCGAGTTGCTAGCGCAAAACCCGTGTGGATGACTTGAAATAAAAAATTTTTACAAAAAATCTCTGAAAAAATATTTTTGGGGGGGATGGGTTGATGGCAGAAGGGTGTCTTAGAGTACTTATAGTGCTGTACTGTGGGCCGAATTCCTAGCGAAAAACCCGAGTGGATGACTTGAAAATAAAATTTTTAACAAGAAATAGCTGAAAAGTGTTTTGGGGGAGATGGGTTGATTGGCAGAAGGATGTCTTAGAGTACTTAGAGTGCTGTAGCGTGGGCCGAGTTGCTAGCGAAAAACCTGAGTGGATGACTTGAAATAAAAATTTTTAACGAGAAAGCTCTGAAAAATTTTTTGTGGGTGGTTGGTTTGAGGGCAGAAGGGTGTCTTAGAGTACTTATAGTACTGTACTGTGGGCCGAATTACGAGCAGAAAACCCGAGTGGATGACTTGAAAATAAAATTTTGAACGAGAAAGGGCTGAAAAGTGTTTTGGGGGAGATGGGTTGATTGGCAGAAGGGTGTCTTAGAGTACTTATAGTGCTGTACTCTGGGCCGAGTTCCTAGCGGAAAACCCGTGTGGATGACTTGAAATAAAAATTTTTAACAAGAAATCTCTGAAAAAATATTTTTGGGGGGATGGGTTGATGGCAGAAGGGTGTCTTAGAGTACTTATATTGCTGTACTGTGGGCCGAATTCCTAGTAAAAACCCAGAGTAGATGACTTGAAATTGAAATTTTTAACGAGAAATGGCTGAAAAGTGTTTTGGGGGAGATGCGTTGATTGGCAGAAGGGTGTCTTAGAGTACTTATAGTGCTGAAATGTGGGCCGAGTTGCTAGCGGAAAACCCGTGTGGATGACATGAAATAACAATTTTTAACCAGAAGGCTCTGAAAAATTTTTTTTGGGGGGATGGGTTGATGGCAGAACGGTGTCTTAGAGTACTTATAGTGCTTTACAGTGGGCCGCGTTGCTAGCGGAAAAACCATGTGGATGACTTGAAATAAAAAATTTTAACGAGAAATCTCTGAAAAAATATTTTTGGGGGAATGGTTTGATTGGCAGATGGGTGTCTTAAGAACTTATTGTGCTGTACTGTGGGCCGAATTGCTAGCGGAAAACCCGTGTGGATGACTTGAAAATAAAAATTTTAACGAGATATGGCTGAAAAGTTTTTTGGGGGAGATGGGTTGATTGGCAGAAGGGTGTCTTAGAGTACTTATAGTGCTGTACTGTGGGCCGAGTTGCTAGCGGAAAACCCGTGTGGATGACTTGAAATAAAATTTTTAACAAGAAATCTCTGAAAATATATTTTTGGGGGGATGGGTTGATTGGCAGAAGGGTGTCTTAGAGTACTTAAAGTGCTATACAGTGGGCTAAGTTGCTAGCGAAAAACCCATGTGGATGACTTGAAATAAAAATTTTTAACCAGAAATCTCTGAAAAAATCTTTTGGGGGGGATGGGTTGATGGCAGAAGGGTGTCTTAGAGTACTTATAGTGCTGTACTGTAGGCCAAATTTCTAGTGAAAAACCCTAGTGGATGACTTGAAAATTCAATTTTTAACTAGAAATGGCTGTAAAGCGTTTTGGGGGAGATGGGTTGATTGGCAGAAGGGTGTCTTAGAGTACTTATAGTGCTGTACTGTGGGCCGAGTTGCTAGCAGAAAACCCGTGTGAATGACTTGAAATCAAAATTTATAACAAGAAATCTCTGAAAAAATTTTTGGGGGGGATGGGTTGATGGCAGAAGGGTGTCTTAGAGTACTTATAATGCTGTACTGTGGGCCGAATTGCTAGCGGAAAACCCGTGTGGATGACTTGAAAATAAAAATTTTTAACAAGAAATCTCTGAAAAAATATTTTTGGGGGAGATGGGTTGATTGGCAGAAGGGTGTCTTAGAGTACTTATAGTGCTGTACTGTGGGCCGAATTCCTAGCGAAAAACCCGAGTGGATGACTTGAAAATAAAATTTTTAACGAGAAATGGCTGAAAAGTGTTTTTGGGGGAGATGGGTTGATTGGCAGAAGGGTTTCTTAGAGTACTTATAGTGCTGTACTGTAGGCCGAATTCCTAGCTAAAAACCCGAGTGGATGACTTGAAAATAAAAATTTTTAACAAGAAATAGCTGAAAAGGGTTTTGGGGGAGATGGGTTGCTTGGCAGAAGGGTGTCTTAGAGTACTTATAGTGCTGTACTGTGGTCCGAGTTGCTAGCGGAAAACCCGTGTGGAGGACTTGAAATAAAAATTTTTAACAAGAAATCTCTGAAAAAATATTTTTGGCGGGAGGGGTTGTTGGCAGAAGGGTGTCTTAGAGTATTTATAGTGCTGCACTGTGGGCCGAGTTGCTAGCGGAAAACCCATGTGAATAACATTAAATAAAAAATTTTAGCAAGAAATCTCTGAAAAAATCTTTTTGGAGGGATGGGTTGATTGGCAGAAGGGTGTCATAGAGTACTTATAGTGCTGTACTGTAGGCCGAATTACTAGTGAAAAACCCGAGTGGATGACTTGAAAATACAATTTTTAACGAGAAATGGCTGAAAATTGATTTTGAGGAGATGGGTTGATTGGCAGAAGGGTGTCTAAGAGTACTTATAGTGCTGAAATGTGGGCCGAGTTGGTAGCGGAAAACCCGTGTGAATGACTTGAAACAACTTTTTTTAACAAGAAGTCTCTGAAAAAATATTTTTTGGGAGATGGGTTGATGGCAGAAGGGTGTCTTAGAGTACTTATACTGCTGTACTGTTGGCCGAATTCCTAGCGAAAAACCCGAGTGGATGACTTGAAAATTATATTTTTAACGAGAAATGTCTGAAAAGTGTTTTGGGGGTGCTTCGTTGATTGGCAGAAGGGTGTCTAAGAGTACTTATAGTGCTGAAATGTGGGCCGAGTTGGTAGCGGAAAACCCGTGTGAATGACTTGAAATAAATATTTTTAACAATAAATATCTGAAAAAATTTTTTTTGGGGTGATGGGTTGATGGCAGAAGGGTGTCTTAGAGTACTTATAGTGCTGTACAACGGGCCGAGTTGCTAGCGCAAAACCCTTGTGGATGACATGAAATAAAAATTTTTAACAAGAAGTCTCTGAAAAAACATTTTTGGGGGAATGGGTTGTTGGCAGAGGGTGTCTTAGAGTACTTATACTGCTGCACTGTGGGCCAAATTCCTAGTGAAAAACCCGAGTGGATGACTTGAAAATTATATTTTTAACGAGAGATGGCTGAAAAGTGGTTTGGGGGAGATGGGTTGATTGGCAGAAGGGTGTCTTAGAGTACTTATGGTGATGTACTGTGGGCCGAGTTGCTAGCGAAAAACCCGTGTGAATGACTTGAAATAACATTTTTTAACAAGAAATCTCTGAAAAAAAATTTTTGGGGGGCTGGGTTGATGGCAGAAGAGTGTCTTAGAGTACTTATAGTGCTGTACTGTGGGCCGAATTCCTAGCGAAAAACCCGAGTGGATGACTTGAAAATAAAATTTTTAACGAGAAATGGCTGAAAAGTGTTTTGGGGGAGATGGGTTGATTGGCAGAAGGGTGTCTTAGAGTACTTATAGTGCTGAAATGTGGGCCGAGTTGCTTGCGGAAAACCCGTGTGGATGACTTGAAATAACATTTTTTAACAAGAAAGCTCTGAAAATTTTTTTTGGGGGGATGGGTTGATGGCAGAACAGTGTCTTAGAGTACTTATACTGCTGTACTGTGGGCTAAGTTGCTAGCGTAAAACACGTGTGGATGACTTGAAATAAAAAATATTAACGAGAAATCTCTGAAAAAATATTTTTGGGGGGATGGGTTGATGGCAGAAGGGTGTCTTAGAGTACTTATAGTGCTATACTGTGGGCCGAATTCCTAGCAAAAAACCCGAGTGGATGACTTGAAAATAAAATTGTTAACGAGAAATGGCTGTAAATCGTTATGGGGGAGATGGGTTGATTGGCAGATGGCAGAAGTGTGTCTTAGAGTACTTATATTGCTGTACTGTGGGCCGAGTTGCTAGCGGAAAACCTGTGTGAATGACATGAAATAAAATATTTTGACAAGAAATCTTTTAAAAATTTTTTGTGGGGGATGGGCTGATGGCAGAAGGGTGTCTTAGAGAACTTATACTGGTGTACAGTGGGCCAAATTCCTAGCGAAAAACCCGAGTGGATGACTTGAAAATGCAATTTTTAACGAGAAATGGCTGAAAATTGTTTTTGAGGAGATGGGTTGATTGGCAGAAGGGTGTCTTAGAGTACTTATAGTGCTGTACTGTGGGCCGAGTTGCTAGCGAAAAAACCCGTGTGGATGACTTGAAATAA
>NC_142794.1:53722206-53799706 GCF_049724085.1 Artemia sp. Qi Xiang Cuo
GTTATGGTTTCTACAATGTATAAGGAAGCGCATAAGACGTCAATGTTTAAGGTTCATGAGCTTTGATTTCCCGTCGAAAAGGGTGCGCCGATCCCGGAGGTACTGCAATCCCGGGCCAACGCGTGAAGGGAGCGGAGCAAGCCCCTACATCCCTCCGGTTTCCAAAAATCAGTTTAATATTCTGGGCCCCATGGAGCGACTGTGTCAGATATTAAGCTGATCAGAACAGATACTACACTTTGATCTTAGCCAAAAGGCCGAGAAGCGATTATTATACAAGGTTTGTCAAAGACTGTATAAGAATCCGAGTAAAAAACTTTGTCACAAATTTAATTTCGGTTGCAATACTCTAATAACATTCAATGAACTTATTACTTTGGCTTTAGATTTTTATAAACAGTATAAAACATTTCCCATAATATCAAAGTTTATCTCAAAATTTTAATGGTAAACGGAAAATTTTCCAATCAAGACTTGAACAAAATTGTCATTCAAGAAGTCAAAATCAGACAAAGATTTAGGCTACAAAAAAAACAAAACTGACCTGATTATCTGGACTCTTGAATTATGCGGGCTTATTTTAGGTTTGACCGGATATTTTGAATAAACTTAGGATAATCTGAGGGGGGGGGGGACAAAAAGATTAATTTGATTGGTTAAATAGTTTTTATTTAGTTTGCCGAACCCCCAGCCCCAAATCACCATTTTCCCCAGGAGCCACTCCTTCCAGATCAAGGCCCCTAAAAAGCCCAATAAGTATGATTTGATAAATTCAAATGTTGTGAAACGTTTTCACATTAACAAATCAAGGTTCTAGATTTTTTTAGATAATAAAAACATGCTTTCTTTCTGATAAAAACGTCCTAATCGCCTGAGAGCACATTTAGCTTTTCGAAAATAAATCATAGTAAATTCATATGAGTTTTTTTTTTTTTAACAGGATTTGAAACTAATCAGGAATAAAATGACTATTTACCAGAAATTTCGGAAAATTTTCGAAAAACGTGAAACGAAAAACATATTCTTTTTTTTAATGACTCAATATATCAAAAATTTATAAATAGCAGAAAACTCTAAATTACAGAAAACAAGCCCTTTTATCAATAAAATACAACGAAACTTTGAAGAAACTTTGTAAGAAACTTTGTCACAAATTTAATTTCGGTTTCAATGCTCTAATAGCATTCAATGAACTTATCACTTTGGCTTAACATTTTTATAAACAACATAAAACATTTAACATAATATCAAAGTTTATATCAAAATTTTAATGTTAGACGGAAAATTTTAAAATCAAGACATGGACAATATTTTAATTCAAAAAGCAAAAATCATAAAAATATATGGACTACTAAAAACACAAAAATGACAGATTCATCTGAATCCTTTAATTATGCAGTCTTATTTTAGGTTTGACATGATATTTTGCAGAAAATAAAGTTCAGCTGAGGGGGGGGACAACCTGAGTTCTGAGCGGGGGTCAATCTTTGGTCTGGATGGAGCAGTCCCCCCTGCCTCATAGCAAATTGTGCCCCTGGAGCACCTCCTTCATGATCAAGGCAGGTCAAAAGCCAAATAAGTATGATTTGATAAATTCAATTGTTGTTAAACATTTTTCAAATTGACAAATCAAGGCTATACATTTTTTTTTAGATAGTAAAAACATGCTTTCTTTCTGATAAAAACGTCATAATCACCTGAGACTACATTTAGCTTTTTGAAAATAAATCATGGTAGATTCATATGAGTTTTTTTTTTAAACAGGATTTGAAACTAATCAGGAATAAAATGACTATTTACCAGAAATTTCGGAAAATTTTCGAAAAACGTGAAACGAAAAACATATTCTTTGTTTTAATGACTCAATATATCAAAAATTTATAAATAGCAGAAAACTCTAAATTACAGAAAACAAGCCCTTTTATCAATAAAATACAACGAAACTTTGAAGAAACTTTGTAAGAAACTTTATCACAAATTTAATTTCAGTTGCAATACTCTAATAGGAATCAATGAACTTATCACTATGTCGTAACATTGTTATAGATAAGATAAAACATTTCCCATAATATCAAAGTTTATATCAAAATTTTAATGTTAAACGGAAAATTTGACCATCAAGACTTGGAAAAAATTTTCATTCAAGAAGCCAAAATAAGACAAAGATATAGAGTACTAAAAAAACAAAACTGACCTGTTTATCTGGAACCGTGAATTATGCAGGCTTATTTTATGTTTGACAGGATATTATGAAAAAATTCAATGTCATCTGAGGGGGGGGGGGGACAAAATTAGTTATTAGAGGGGTTCAAAAGGTGGTAGGGAGTGGAACGTACCCCCTGCCCCAAATACAAATTTTCCCCGGGACCATCACCAAACAGATCAAGGCAGCAAAAAATCCAATAAAGTATGATTTTATAAATTCAAATGTTGTGAAACATTTTCACATTGACAAATCAAGATTCTAGATTTTTTTTTCATAGTAAAAACGTGCTTTCTTTCTTATAAAAACTTCCTAATTGGCAGAGAGCACATTTAGCTTTTCCAAAATAAATCATAGTAAATTCATATGAGTTTTTTTTTTTTAACAGGATTTGAAACTAATCAGGAATAAAATGACTATTTACCAGAAATTTCTGAAAATTTTCGAAAAACGTGAAACGAAAAACATATTCTTTGTTTTAATGACTCAATATATCAAAAATTTATAAATAGCAGAAAACTCTAAATTACAGAAAACAAGCCCTTTTTTCAATAAAATACAACGAAACGATATTTTATCTATCAGGGTAGAAGTTTACAGATCCTGAAGGACCCACCCCCCCCCCCACAAAAGAAGATTAAACAATTTGATAATAGGGTATTTTGATTTAGTTCAATTTCCCATTGAACATGTCGTGACAATTTCAACGTAGTACCCTTAGTCGTTCTTGAGGTATCGCCCTTTGTAAAAAACTGAAAGCATAATGTGTATCTTGTTTAGTTTAAAATCCCCCCTCCCCCCCCCAAAAAATACCCTGATGTTCGATATTAACTTCTAATTTTAATTTTAAATATTAAAATTTTGTTTAATTTTATATGTTGGCAAAGCCACGAACATCTTGACGAAGAAAAAATATCTTCAAAAAACAAATTATTGCATCGATTTTTAAAAAAACCAAAAAATTTTTTTTTATCTTTTTTTTTAGTTTTTTTAACAAAAAAAAAAAAAAAAAAAAAAAAAAAAAATTATTCAAGCCTCGTACAGTTTAATACCGCAGGTTTTAACACGTGGGCAAAGCCACACGCCGGTCGGAAGGGGGTTTTTTTTTTTTTATTTTAATGGTAATTATTAAGCAACATTAACCTTGTTGATTTCAATGTTTTATGTACCACAGGAGTTGCAACAGCTAGGTGATTAGTTTTGCTTACCGTTCGTGATGGTTTAACACTATCTTACAAAATTTGTTGAATAAAAGCAATGATTTTGGACAGTCCAAATAAAAAAGGATTGTCCCAAATATAGGGGAAACGTAACAAGGGAAAGATAGGACACGGTACAGTACCTACATTATATCGTGGTGCCAAATAATGTTATTTATTTAATAAAAATTTCTGTCATTTATAAAATAACAATTTCTGACAGTTTTTATTTCACATATTCCTTTTCATTGGTTAAGAAAAGAATATTTTAGATCTTTTCCGTTTCTCTCTATAAGAATTTAAATTTTGGCTTCCTTTTTATACGTCAGACAATTGTTGCAACAGCTTTTGGTAGTCCTGCATTTTACAGGCCTCCCGGATTAACTACTCTAGAGTAGGCAGTGATAAAACCCGTTTTCGACATGTTTACCGCTATAGAATAGGCAATGACAGCGTGGTTTTCATTGCACACACGATATTACGTAGACTGTGGTTTTTTTGGGGTTTAGGGGGGGGAAGGTACCGAAGTTAGGCGACTTATTTAATATATGCTACGCTTTACATACCCCCACACCAATCCTCCCCCCCCCTCAAGTGCCCAAAAAAAGCACAAAATTTTTTCTAAAATAATATTAATTAATCATTATTTTTTTTATTTAATTATAATAAAAAAAAATTGAATTTCTATAAAGGCACGCATAATGCAAGATTACCCAATTTTTTAACAAAAGTTGTATTATAATTCTTTCGACTGATGGGTTGGGAGAGAAATATACAAATATAAATAAGTTGTAAATCTGAATAATCTTTTGGTTTCTATACGGTTGAAGAGATTTCAGCTCCTATCATGTTACAATCTTGACTATAGACAGATAGTACTCAACTATTACACTCCACATACCCGGGAAGTTTCAACTTAACTTCCTTGAAATCTCCATAAATACCACGTATACACACTTTTGCCAACATTGGATGAAAATAGTGAATTTTTATTTAGTTCAATTTCAAACGTAATAGACATTTATGCTGAATTATCCTATTAGACAATAATGTAAGTTGTGGTGTGATGTTATTAAATATGCTCAAAAACATAAACACAAAAACAGGATTCAAAATGAGCCGAGCCAAGATTACAAGACAAATCTCCCATCGTCCCCGACTAAACTTGTGACAATAAATTGTTTAAATTCACAACCCTTCTAGAGGCTATGTCCCCTCTAGTCCCCCCCCCTAATATTGGTGTCTCTTCCATTTAAACGTAACGCCCTGCCGTTCATCTCAATTTCGTGGAGTTTTTTTAACCATTTTATACACCCCTCCTCCAAAGAGAAATTTTGGACACGGCCCTAGGGATGGGAAGTGTATTCTTTATAATCCAGGGAGATAGACAGAAAGGAAGGAAGAAAGTATAGACAGAAATTTACTGCATGTGAGGCCAGTGAAACTAGATAGATTATTTGAAATGGAGTGATACTAATTCCTAGAAGATTCAGTGATTTTTGACTTTTAGATGTTGCAAGGATAAAAGAGAAACTTTTTTAAACATATTTTGCTTTTAGTAAAGCGTAAATAACACTCTTTACCATTTGGAGGTTTTAGGGAGGTGACGGACTTACTCAGGTTTGTGGTAATTTTTGTTTTCTTTAACGTTGACTCAAATCCATTCGTTTTAGGGTTCATTTATTCATTTGTAGCATTATCTATAATTTTTATATTTTATGTGATGATCCATTTTATTTCCTGTTCTTTTGGGAATTCAATAATTTATTTATAATAATTTCGTTTAATTTTATGGTTGACATATTTTTTTATATTATTTTTGCTTGTTGCACGTTCAATTTGGCTCTTTACTTTTCTTTCAACAACGTCATTTTTTTTTTTTTTTTTTATTTTTTTTTTTTTAGTACAACAACAAAAAACTTAATGTTGTAAACACCCTTATCCTCGTTGTTGTAAACAACAACCTTTGGTTGTTGGCGAGGAGCTAACAACCAAAGTTTTCGTGCGGGCTAACGTTTATTGCCTGCATGTTATTAAGTATAACCATTATGAAGTCATGCCCTGTGATAGTACTATGGGTTGATACTCTAATCGATGGCGTTCCTGAGCATTATTGCCATTATGGTTAAAAATATTTGGTTTTTCACGAGTGGAATACAAGACATGCAAGGTATTGTCGTTTAACATTCGGGATTGTCTGGATATGAAAAGTGATGTGGTGCTGTAAGCAATCCAACTTTCAGCAACCATTTCCAAACTCCCAATTTCATAACTAGAATGTTTTGGCCAAATTTTTAATAGTAAGGAAGTTGAGGGATCTACTGCCTTACATCAAACAGGTCGTGGTAACAGACAATAAGTAAAAAAAAAAGACCCAAGCCGATATTCAGCGAAACTTAAAAAATAGTGTTTTGATAGCAAAACGAAAAAAGATAATTTTCTTTTTAACCCGATATGTCAAATTCAATAAACTTGAAGTTACTCTTGAAACTTATCGCAGTTATTAAAATTTATCATCAGGAGACAATTTGCTTAATTTCTGGAAAAAAAGAAACGTAACCTCTGAAAGGGATATAATTTTGATATTCCAAGCTGATATTGAGCGAAACTTTAAAAAAAAATAATAGCGTTTTGATAGCAGTAGAAATAATTTTTTTTTTGCCACGATATGTAAAATTCAATAAACTTGAAATTACTCTTGAAACTTATCACAGTTATTAAAACTTATCATCAGAAGACAATTTGCTTAATTTCAGGAAAAAAAAGAAACATAACCTCTGAAACGGACATAATTTTAAGCAAAATTCTATCGCCAAATTTGGCACATCCAAGAACCCTGTACCGAAGGCTCTAAAATCTTTATACATAGCTCACAGATCCTGCCACAAAAAAATTTAAATTTTCGGCATTGGCGTCACAAATAGAAGTTGTAGTAGGAGGTAGGCCAAAATGTTATGGAACAAAAATTCTAAGATGGCCAATTGTTTTAAAACAATCAAAAATCTATACACATCGCCTCACAGTTTCATAGACTATGCTACACATGATAAAAAGAAATCAAGCTTCAAAAGAACAAAATCACTACAAACAAGAGTTTGGCTACTGCCCCCTTCCCAACTGTAAAAGTCTAAAGTCTACTGCGTCATTTGCGGTTTACTGAAAACGATTTATATCACAAATGTTTTCTTTTGAACTTATTACAATATTGAAAATAAAACGAAAATTACAGTGAAATAAAATCTTGAACTGATAAAGTTTCAGCAATTAACATCATTATATATCAAATATTCAGTTTAGTTTTATAAGTTCTTTCCAAGGGCTGTGCAAGAATCAAGACACATATTGTTTTCAGTGAAGCGCGAATGACACAGTAGGTCTTAGACTTTTAAAGCTAGGGAAGGCGAAAACAGCCAAACTCTTGTTGGTAGTGATTTTTGGACGTTTTAAGCTTGATTTCCACATTAGACTTTACTCGTTTTAAGATTTATTTATTAGTACCTGTTGTATGTTTATTTGATATAATTGTTTATGTTTACTTAATTTTTGTTCGTTTTGGGTTTCATTTATTCTTTAAAAGTAATTTTTGGTCGTTTTCAGTTTGAATCATTATAAGAATGTATTTATTCTGATCTTAAGTTTAATATGACCTGTGTTTTTCTTTGAAAAACTTCCTTTTTGGAAAATATTTTTAAGCTAATTTCCGTTCGTTTTTTATTGCAAAGTTTAAAGCTTTTCAACATCCCCATTTGGCGTCGCCATTACCTCATACGTTGGTACATCTATTAACAAAAGCTTCTCCAGTTTTGCAATACAAAGACGGGGTTAAGACACCACAAATCCTCACGAAAAACAAACGTTTCTACAACGATCCAATTCTTCGCATATAGCCGAATCAGATCAGTTTCTGTTTTGTGGTACTCGGGGTTAAACGGATAGACATTATCCAAGGTAGTTTCTTTGGTTTTAATTCAACATATAAAACATTTTTATTTAGCAGAAAAGAAAATGAGTTTATAGTTTTTGTTTATGTATGAACCTGGTGTTTTATAGGCCAGATAATTATTTGTATTTTAATGGTTTAGATGTGGTAAATCCAGTATTTGTGGTAGGGATAATACCTTTCATAAGTTTATATTTTACAAGTTACATAAGGTCATAACAGCTTGGCCGTATAGGCTGTCATTACATAAGGTCATAACGCCTAGGGCGTACAAACCACCATTACATAAGGTCATAACGCCTAGGGCATATAGGCCGTCATTACATAAGGTCATAACGCCTAGGGTGTACAGACCGTCATTACATAAGGTCATAACGCCTAGGGTGTATAGGCCGTCATTACATAAGGTCATAATGCCTAGGGCATACAGACCACCATTACATAAGGTTATAACGCCTACAGCGTATAGGCCTTCTGGCAAGGGATAAGTTGTTCTGGAGATTGCAGCTCAGATTATTCCCAGTGTCTAATTATAAAGATTTTATAGTTGGATAAAATTATGTATTTATAGTTTACAAAGTGATGGAAGATCCTTTTCCGAGCGTGACCACACCTCCAACACTAACAGGGGTGACAGCCCCTCAACAACAGCCTCGAGAGACCGAGAAGATACAGGTAATGGCTATTCTGAGAATGAGGACAATGATTCTTTGCATTTTGATGACGAGCAGTCGATGGTAGACACCGATCCTGGAGCAGATGACAAGGTCTCTTTGGCAGAGTTGCTGGACCTTGTATACGAAGTACTGGGTGAAACCATTTGCCCCAGGCCTGACATTACCGTCCAACAGCCTCGCTCGGCGGTAGAGCTGGTTTTGGCAATTGAGACATTCAAGAGAAAACAGCTTATCACATTACCTCTCTCTCCAATGCTGAAAAACTTCGTCAAGCAGCGCTCAGAAGAACTGCAGTCAACAACAAAGAATAAGTCATTCTCAGAACGTGGTACTTTCTTTGATCCTCTCGACATCCCGGGCCAACCGAGAGCTTATAGATGCCACGACACACCTTTGGCTTCACAGGCGCCACGCGTCAACCCAGTGTTAAATTTGTTGTCACCAACTGCACATTTAGAGGACAGAAATTTCATATCGATTGACAGAAAATAGTTTTTGGCCTCAAAGTCTTCCACACGAGCATCTCGGAACATGCTGTCTGACAGTGACCTCATGTTAGGTACTGTCATAAAAGCGTTAAAAGCAGAAAATGTCTCTCCTGACACTGTTCCAAAACTGATGAAGCTTTTGGAATCTATCAATAGATGTCAGCAACCCCTTTGAAATATTCTCTCAACAATATGCTCAAATTTGATGCTCATGAGAAGGGATAACATCTTGAAATCAATCCCTAACTTGGCTCAGGAAATTAGAAATGAATTGAGGTCATCATCTCTGGAAAGTGAGTTCCTTTTTTCTGCTGACTTTAAGGACCTGGCTCATAGAATGAGGTGATACAGGGCTGAAAGTAGGCAGTTTTCCAACCCTCCTTCAACAGCTCAGTCTATGCAGCCAGTAAAGAGAGAATATGAACTGCAACGGGACCGATGAGACTTTCGTGGCCCAATCCAAAAGACGCCAAGATATGAAGAAAAACAGCCATTTCATTCCCAGCAAGGAAGGGAAGGCTTTACCAACAAAAAAGGTCAGACCTTCACTTCAGCCCCAAAACCGGGAAAAAGAAAACAGTCAAATATTCAATGACTTGATCCTGGCGCCAACTCAAGATCCTCTTCCCGTAGGAAATCGTTGTCTCACTTTGTAGAGAACTGGAAAAACATAACAGACGACACGTTCGTTCTGAACGTCATCAAAGAGGGCTACCGTCTGGACTTCAAAAATACCCTCCTCTAGGACGCAACCCGATCAACGAATCAAATATGTCATGCAATCAGTTGCTAAGTTTGGAATCAGAGATTGCCGTAATGCTCGAGAAAGGCGTAATAGAGGAAGTCCAAACTCAGTCGTCTCCAGGTTTTTACAGTCAGATTTTTCTGGTTCCGAAAAAAAAGAAGAAAAAAAGAAAACAAGTGTTGGTATCCAGTAATAGACTTATCTTGCCTAAACCAATTCTTGGAAATGACACCTTTAAAAATGGAGAACCAGGCCACAATACTAACTGCAATGCAGGAATCAAATTGGGCAGCATCAATAGATCTGAAAGACGCCTAATGGCATATCGGCGTTCACAAGAGCCATTGGAAATATCTGAAGTTCACCTTCAGAAGCCAGATCTATCAGTTCAAGGTGCTCCCTTTCAGACTAGAATCAAGTCCAGCTGTTTTCTGCCGCGTGATTGGTGTCATCGTGAGCTATTGCCACCTTCAAGCCATCCAACTGCATCCTTACACGGACGACTGGCTTCTGCACGACTGCCGAAATTCGCTAGTACAGAGCAATGTAAGGACCAGGATGATTCTCCTGCACAGACTTGGGTTCATGCTGAGCAAGAAATCAGGATTGCAACCTGTGCGACGGATCATATTTCTCGGGTTTCTGATAGACCTGAAGGTAAAGAGGGTGTACCTAACCCCGGAATAGATTCAGAACTTGATACATGCAATCAAGGCAGCTCTGGAAAAATCGCATACCTCAATAAGGCAACTGATGAAGCTGATTGGACTCATCAATGCGGGCTCAAGATCAATTCGTTTCAACAGACTACATCTCAGTAAATGTCAGTTACTAATGCTCAGATTGTGGGACAGATCTTGGAACAACATATCTAAATACTGGTCGAAACCTCACACCATCAACGATAGAAGGTTATAAAGCAGCAATATGTGGAAGTTCTAGCTCTAGCTACAGGAACAGATATCAGCAAAGATACTTGTTGGATGAAAGTAATACAGAATTTTTGACGCAAGTCATCACGGACACAACATGATATTCCTGCCTGGGATCTTGGCCTTGTTCTAAAGTAGTTTAGAACTTCGCGATTTCTTGACTTGCGGAATATTGATATGAAAGATCTTACTCTTAAGACGGTATTCATTACTGTCATCGCATCTGGTCGTCGAAGGAGTGAAATTCATGTCTTGTCCTTCAGTACAGCACAATTTTCGGATAATTCAGTAACTCTCAGGTTTCTCCCTTCGTTTAGACCCAAAACCATGAAGTTTCATGACATACCTTCTCCTATCCTTCTTCCCGCGCTAGATGTAGATCCAGCTTTGTGTCCAGTGAGAATACTATCGGTCTACGCACACTGAGCGGCCACCGTGGCGGTCAAAAAGGGGGGAAAGGTTCTTCATTCCTTTTTCTAAAACAGCACCACGAGAGGTGGCAGCTGGAACCATTTCTTCTTGGATAAAGCAGGCCATAACTATGGCATATGAGGCAGCAAAAGAAGAGTGTAGAAAAGGGAAAGTACACATCACAAGATGGCAGAGTCATGGGCACTATCAAAATCAGTACCACTTACTGATATAATGAGTGCTGCTGGCTGGTCTTCGGAGTCTACTCCCAGACAACACTACCTTCATGGAATAGAAGATCGAACCGATGCTCTACATTTCGTTGCGGTTCAGACAGTATTATAGTTTATACATTTGAATATTTGAGTTTGAAAATAAAATTTTATATGAGCTGGTTTATGAACCAACCACCAAATCGGTTGGAATCTAAGCTTTTGTTAATAGATGTACCAACGTATGAGGTAATGGCGACGCCAAAACTGAATTTTCGTATGAAAGTTCAGTTTGGCTAGCCGATACTTACCTCATACGTTGGTACATAGAGTCCCTCCCTCCTCCTCACTCATAGAGAGTTAAGGAATTATAAGGGATTTAGTTCAAAACAGAAACTGATCTGATTCGGCCATGTGAGAGTAAATGGATCGTTGTGGAAACGGTTGTTTTTCGTGAGGATTTGTGGTGTCTTAACCCCGTCTTTGTATTGCAAAACCGGAGAAGCTTTTGTTAATAGATGTACCAACGTATGAGGCAAATATCGGCTAGCCAAACTGAACTTTCGTTCGAAAGTTCGGTTTTTAATATCAATTTTTTTTTCAACTTCAAAGTTTCAACAAAGTATCAAGAATCAGTTTTTTTTTTCAACATTAAAGTTTCAAATTACAACATCCGCCTCAACTTCCCCTGAAAGTATTAAAAAATAGAAGTAGTAGCAATTGCAAGTAGCCGGAATCACAATTGTAAGTTGTCGCAGTTCGAAATAGTCACAATCAGTCTCATTTACAGCCGCAATAGTAACAGTAGTAGTAGTGGCCCTGATAGTATCAAGATAATACCCTTACCTTTTCCTAAGATATTACAGATAGGTCTTTTTGATAACTTTGATACATATAGTTTCTTTTGATTTAGCTCAACATACCCCTCAACAATTCCCAAAGTTTTGCCTCAATACCCTTGGCCTTTTTGGTGCACATCCAGGATCAAACATTCCCTCCTTTCCCAATGAAAAAAATTTGCATGTGACAAATGGACAAATCGCATAATTTACTATCCTTGCTAATGATAAGGCTTTTTGGTTGCAAAAGTTTCAAGTTTTTCAACATTACCATTTTAAAATCAATTTTTTTTTCAACGTCAAAGTTTCATCAAAGTATCAAGACATCAACGTGTTTTTTTTTAAACATTAAAGTTTTGAAGTTCAACATCCCCCTCAACATTCCCCGAAAGTAGTCACAAATAGAAGTAATGGCAATTGCAAGTATTCGGAATCTTGGTTGTAAGTCGTCGCAGTTGGAAGTAATCACAATTGCAGTCACAATCAGTCTCATTTGCAGCCGCAATAATACCAGTAGTAGTAGTGGCCCTGAAAGCATCAAGTTAATATCCTTACCTTTTCCTAAGAAATTACAGATAGGCCTTTTTGATAACTTGGATAAATATAGTTTCTTTTGATTTAGCTGAAATTATCCCTCAACATTTCCCAAATTTTGCCTCAATACATCCTTTTTGGGGCACATATAGGATCAAACGTTTCCTCCTTTCCTAATAAAAATTATTCATGTGAAAAATGAACCAGTTGCATAATTTACATTTTTGTCCCGGCGCAAAGAATGTTTATATAAAGCCTTGTATATAAACAATGAACAACTTATATAACTTACAAAACTTGCCCAAGGGGCTGTGGGGTTTACTTCATTCCCAGAGGTCGTTATTTAACTTTATCGACTAGTTTGAAAAAGATGGCTATTACATATTTTCATCAGATATCTTCTGAGGGAGGGGAGCTAAAAAGGAAATGGAAGGGGAACTGGTTGCCCTACGGCAGCTTTTTAACATCTTCCTCAACATGAGTAGAAGTGACCCTATAACTCGTGTCACGCACCCCTGCTGCCACCTATAACTTTTTTGCACCCCAAATAAGGGCATAGCCTCCCTAGGGAGAATGATTGCGTAATCAGTCAATGACCTCTTTTTCCAAGGTCGATTTATTTGATGTTTCTAGGTGTAATAACTCCGGAACGAAGGTTGCACATGCACATTGAATTCTAACGGGAACAATGTTATTGATCTAGGACTCGAGGGGGAAGTGAATTTCCGAGAACTTGATTGCGTAAACGATCGTGAATGTCATGGTGTCCAGAAATAGTATTTGTTGTTATTGCTCTCGCCAAATGTTATGAGTTTCCCGGAAACAGTTAGATCACGTGTTTCCTTCTCAGCCAATCAGCGAGTCGGATACATCTTCCTTCTCAGCCAATCAGAGGCCTGCTTACACATAATTTTCCCCATTACATAACAATTCGCCCTTAAGATTTCGTATATAACGGACATGCAATGTGATTAAATTATCAGAAAGTATTTTGACACAGTGTAAACAACAATGGATAATATTGATGAATTAGAAGCCTTGGCAACTATAATTTACCATGTAAGTTCCGTTTTAGTACATTTTCAAATAAAATTATTTTCCTTGGACATCCTCCAGTATATTCAGCTAAAATGTAAATATATTCCTTTACCCCAAACCCCCCCCCAAACCCCCCCCCCAAACCTTACAAACATAATTATAATCAATGGAAAACATAAACTATATTCTTTTTACCCCCCCCCCCCACCATTGTTTTAAAATCAAATTCTCGCAAAAAGAAATACCATTTCGTTAAATTCCTTCCTTCTATATCCTAGCTAAAAGCGATCACTGACTTCTGTCAATTTTTAATGAAGATGCCGCTCTGTTTTGACACGAGACTCCAATGTGAGGCCTAAAATTAGCTGTCACCCTTTTTAAAGCACTTCCTGTAAAAGGTTTCTCAGATCAAAATGGGGTGTTTTTCTCCTGTCAAATTAAAACGGTTTCATGCAGACAATTGCAATTTATTAAGCGCAGGCATATACAATCTCTTTTTGGAGAACCGGTGAAATCTCGTTATTTTTAAATTAATATCTAACAATATATTTATGACATTGGCGAACGGGGGAGGGGGGCCATGCCTCAATTATATCGCCATCATTTTAAAATGAAAAACAAAACTGTTTCTTCGCGCTTGGGCAGTAAGAGAACCGAGGGTTTCTAAGAAAAAAAAATAGCTTTAATATTTGTACATTTACATCTAAGATTGTAATTTAGGCCTATAAGCTGCTAGGCTAACAATTTTTTTTCTATTTTAAATAACTATAGACGGGAAATAATAAAAAAATTTTCTCAGCATGGTAAAAATATGGGCATTTCTTTCAAATTTTACCTATTGCTGTGCTTTTGGCGTAGGGGTGCTTTTTTAGTGATAAATGCTTTTCTAGAAAAAATTATATGGATGATGGTACTAACTTTCTTTCTGTAAAAAAAAGGGGCAAATTATTTTGATACTAATTTTTTCTCTTCTTTTTAAGGCCAATTGTGAAGAATGCTTGCCCCCTCCTTCCAAGAAAGCCAGAGAGGATGAGGCAGCTCCATCAGTGCCAGCCCCAATGCAGCCTGGCAGAAAGTTAAAGAGAGAGTGGGCGGATAACTACAATGCCGAAGCTACGCAAGATCGTGAAATAGCCGGCCCAGCTGCGCAAGAACATAGCGCTGCCGCCCCGCCCGCCCTCCAACACACGTTACCTGGTCCTTCGGGTGCTCAAGCCCAGATGGATTTTGCAAATGTAAACATTTTTTCCTACCTATCTATTTCTTCCAATGTTTTTTTTCTTTTTCAATCCCAATATAAACTTATCTCAGCGGGATATTAACCCCTCACCCCCCAACCATTGTTTTAAATTTCTCTCCCTCGGAGATAACTAAATATAATTTTTTTGCAAATAAACCACTCTTTTCTAATATTTGCTATAGCTTCGATATCTCATAAGCGAATATTTTTAGTTAATTTCTATTAATGATCACCGCCTTTGAAACTCAAAATGCTATTTTTTCTAATCTTTACTATTTTCTATACTTTCCCCCTATCTCTTCCCCGCTATCTCATAAGCGAATATTTTTCATGGGTAATTTCGAGTTAATTAATGCTCACCATTTGAAACTCAAAATCCCCTATTTTTCACAATTGATTATCACAAAGTTTTAAGAGAAAAGGACTGAGAGATTATTCCCATTTATCTATCTCTCACATATGGATCCCGTAATTTGCGCAAGGATATTTTAAAATAGCCTTCAATCTTACAAACCCTTGCCAATATTTTAGTGATGGGGAAACATTGTTGACAATATACTGAGTTAACGGTTTACAGCATTTAATTGTACTGTTTTCTCATCTGAAGTTCGGTCTTGGAAATCGGAACACTCGCCCGGCGGCTTACAATAATTGTGAGCTAATGAAGAGTTCACCGAACCTCTAGAACGGACTTAGAGAGAAACTTGGACTTATGCAGTCTAAGCGAATATTTCAACTTTTGGCGGACATTATGTAAATGGCCGGGAGCCGCGGTGGGGACCGGGAAGCGCCGATGGGTCCGGGAAGTGCTGTGGGGCAGAGTTAGGGAAGCGCTGGGGAAGCGCCGCAGGGGTGCGCCACGGGTCAGGGAAGTGCCACAGGGATGCGCCGGTGGGTCCGGGAAGCGCCGGGGGAAGCGCTGGTTTGATTTTCTTTCAGTTGAATTAACCAAATGTTATTAAGCAATAATAATCCAAATTTGAACAGTAGGGATGATTTGAACACTGAAAATAAGCTATTTTTTCATTTATAGATTGTCCTGGTTCCATACTCGCCATCTCCCCCCTGCTCGTCAGTTGGAGAAGGAGAAGAAGATGCATCTTTGGAGTCCCCCAACAATTTAACATGGGACGATAGCATTGAAGTACCTTTTAATATTGACGAGTTTTTAGATGATTTTCTAACTAATTTAGATAATAGCACTGTTGAGCTGTTAGACTTGAGCAAAAACACCTTGAAATTTTTAGAGTATTTTACCGGGGAATAAACAGGGACCCCTCCAACCATCTATACCCACACGACTCCACTTCGAACAACTGAAGTGGAGCATTCGCCAGTTTTTGTTGAACAGCTGGGGGGCGGGGGTAATATAAACGCGGGGGCGGGGGGTCCACCTTTCCCCGATTTTCAATTGTCGAATACAATTTTAAATAATATAGTTGTTTTCACTGCAATGTTTGGGGATCCTTTTGATACACTTATGGGGGGGAAATTTGTTTTTGACCCTGTAGAAATTGTGCATGCATATGTAGATAAAATTCATGCACTACAGGAGAACCACATTCAATGGTGGGGAGGTAGGGATTCAATTAAGGTCTCCATTGTTCTAAAGGTTTTTTATTTAAATGAGGGAAAAAGCGAGGTTTATTATCATTATGTACATTCCGAGATGCGTTTGGTTTATTCAAATTTAGAAAATTTTGGGGGTGTTTTCATGGATTGGGTCGATCAAATTATAACGCATCTCGAGAACTTGAGTGAAAATGGGAGTGGCTCTCTAGTTCCTTTTGTTGAAAATTTAAGTGTAAATATTTGTAAAATTAAGAAGGATTTTATTTTAAGAGGGGGGACAGGTGGGGCTGAAAGGGATACAGTTTTAAATTATAATCCAGATCTAGAGGGTTGTCAAGGTGTCCAGAAGATCTGTTTTGAAACAGGTCAAAAGTGTTTCAGGTATGCTTTCCTCATCTCAGCATTCGAGCCTCTAGCTCGGGACGCTACTAAGACGAATTTAGATCACTGGGCTGTACATGGGAAGGAGGGGTCCAGTTTTCCAGTTGTAGATTTTTCTTGCTTAGAAGGAAAATACCCAGTAACGCTAAGATCCATTTACATGTTTGAAAGGGCTAATGCTCATTTAAATATTGGCGTTACTGTGGTACAATATGAAACTGAATTTGAAGATGGAACTCGCTCTAAAAAGAAGGGGGTGGTCTTCCCCGTCAGGAGCCCCTCAGTTGATTTGGTTAAACACTGGGTTTGGATGTTTTACACGCCACCTAGTCAACCGAACGTAATCGGGCATTTTAACCCTATCACTGAAATTAGTAGAGTTCTGGGGGAGGGTAAAAAGGGGCGAGGGGTACGTTTCTACTGTCCAACATGCCTCTCTAGATTTTGGACTGAACTAAAGTTACAAAATCACATGAGGCATTGTAGCCAACATGGCTATCAGACAGTGGAAACGGTTTTAGTGGATAGGGCTATTTTACGCTTCAAAAATTTCCAAAATACCCTTCTCCAGTGCAACAAAATATCTTTAGATTTTGAAGCTAAGCTGGTGGAGGTAAACAACCCACAATTTTCAAACCGAGTCAAAGAACATCGGGCTATTGCAGCGTCTTATGATCATGCGCAACGAGACAATTCTAACACCCTGCAATTGATAGAATGAGTAGAAACTGTGGATGACCTGCCCGATTTCTTGGATTAGTCGTTGACTCAACTAAGTGGCATAGCTAATGGTGCTCTGTAAAGTTTTAGAAATACTCATTATGCATTGGTGTTGTCCGCAGAGGATCGTCTCGAGATTAACGATAAAACAATATGTGGGGTAGTTAAGGGAGAGTGTGTTGAGGTGGGTACGGGGACTAACGGCAAATGCGGGGGGAGGGGGAAAGTCAGAGACCATGACCATTTGTGGCAGGAAATATCCTCGGGGGGTAGTAATTTTAGGGGGGTTGCGCATCAATCGTGTAATTTAAACGTTAGCCAGCAGTTTTTTATCCCTGTTTTTATTCATAATTCCAATTATGATTTGAAATTTATTTTACCGGCACTGGCACGTATGCACAGGGAGGGAAGGGGAGTAGATTGTCCATGGGTAAATAGTTCATTTACCTACAACATAATTCCCAAATCGGCCGAGAAGCTGTTGCGCCTCGAGCTGAACTGGCAGGCAGTGGATAATGGGCGTACGTGCTGGAATAAAATCAGGCATTTATATTCCTTTAGTTTTTTCCCCAAGGCATTGAGTCAATTGATTCAAGTTCAAAAACGCGACAATTTTCATGGCTTTCCCTTGCTTAAACAGCACATTCCAGACAGTGAAATGTATGACCTGTTGACCTGCAAAGGTATATACGCATACGATTATTACTGTTCTGGTGCACGCTTAAGTGAGGAGAAACTACCTCCAATTGAAGCTTTTACAATTCACTGACCAACAGTGAATGCACAGCCGAGGAGTATGAGTTTGCCAAGAAGGTGTGGTCCAAGGGGGATTGTAAAAATGGGTGGGATTATTGTAGACTGTACTTGGTCAGTGACGTTCTAACTTTGTTGGATATACGCTGCAAGAATACAGACCAAATCTATTCAGAGTTCGGGTTAAATATAGGCTATTATTTTTCTACACCCCATTTAGTAATGGATTTAATTTTAAAAATTAGCAGGGAGGAAATAGGCTTAATCACCGATGCAGATCAGCACCTTTTTGTAGAGCGTTCAATGCGGGGAGGGTATGTTTTTCATGTGGACCGCGTCTTATCAACCGATCCGAGCGGACAAAGCACCGGTGCAAAGTCAAATGCAGTGTTCTTGGACATGAACTCATTGTACCCCTCGGCAATGTCCCACTACTCTTTGCCGTGTGGGAACTATCAATGGCTTGAGAATCCTTGTGAGTTCCCCGACATTACCACCGTCGAGGACAATGGGACATTTCCTCCGTCGGGACATTACCACCGTCCCGCCCGTGGCCGGCCGGCCTTCGGCCCCGCGGTCCCCGGGGGGGGGATCCCACCTTTAAATTCATAATGTTCAACTGTGCTAGTAGTTCCATGTGTTTTCTGTGTATTTTGTTATACAAAAAGTGTTATTGTATATAAAAGTTTGTTTTTTTGTACAGAAAAGTGTTTAAGTTGACAATAAGTGCTTTAAAAGATGGACAGAAAGGTGCTTAAAGACAATAAGTGCTGCTGATGGACAAAAAGTGTTTTATATTGTACATAGAGTGTTATCGTTGTTCATGTTGAACAAATAGAGTTTTCATGTTGACCATGAAATTTTGTCAACTGTTCTTGTTGAACAAGTGTTATTATTTTTATCGTTGTTCATGTTGACTGCAAATATTTGTTTTCATGCAGTGTCGAAATAAATGCTGGCATGAAATATTGTTTTTTTTGTTCTTGAATAGATAGATCCATGGGGAAATTACTAATTATTCATTGAGCAAACATGATTTACAGTTAGTTACAGTCCGACTGTTGTCCCCAACAGCAGCATGTATCGATTTAAAACACCCTTCAGATCGTTTCTGTGTGGTCCCTCAATGTCGGGGAAAACAACACTTTTAGCTAAAATAATTCAAAATTGTGATAAAATGTTTTTGAAGAAACCGAAAAAAATTTACTATGGCTATAGTATTTGGCAGAAGTCCTATGATAAAATAAAAGCTATTGACACAACCATACCAATACAATTCATACGGGGACTTGATGTTTTCAATAGCACTGAACTGAACTCTTGGCTGATCATTGATGATATGGTTGAATTCATTTAACAGTTCTCGAAGGAAATGTTGCAGTTCTTTACTGTCCGCTCCCACCATGAGCTCATTTCTGGTATCATAGTTCTAAATAATCTGTTTTATAAGAGCAAATGCATGTAAACCATTGCTTTGAATTCCACCATTTATATCATCTATCGAGTTGTTCGTGATTCTAGCTCACTCATAACTCTCAATAAGGAGATATACCCCGGCGCCCCTAAATTTCTGTTGTCAGCGTACACTCAGGTGACCAGCAAGCCCTACGGTTACATTTTGTTGGATCTTAATCAGAGCAGACCAGAGGATCTACGTCTAGTCACCGAAAATTTCAATAATGAAATTACAGTATATCTACCGGTGAATAGTAGAAAAGACTATCAGTCGACATTATGACACTGAAGAAACTACACGAACAACGACATCTGTTTTCCGTTTTAAGCAATTCAAAACCATTGCTTAGGAAGGCCCTACTCAGACATATTGCTGACAATGATTTCATTAATCTCATATACGAAATATTTTTAAATTTAACCGATGGAATTGTTCAACTGTCAGATTGTTTTAGACAGCCCACAACCAAACTGCGTACCAGTTTCCGCGTGTGGGCTTGAAAAATCAAGGGAAAAAAATTTAAAAGAACGCGGCCTCTTCAAGCAGGTAGTAGCTTTTTCACACTTTTAATGCCAATAAATACTGGACTTTTAAACAGTTTTCTCTAGTGATAATGGTAAAACCATATAAATTTACGCCCTTTGAACTTGTCTTTTTACCCAACGACCATTTTGAGGACAATCTAAGACAATTCATTAATGATGAGAATATTGACGACTACAAAAAAACTGCTTTTACTTCAAGATGCATTGCGACGTGTGGACAAACATAAACCATATCGTGAGAGACCCGTCGCCACTGATCTCTCTAAACGGGAAACATCTCCTCAAGATTCTGCAGCAGCACCAAAGGAGAAGGAATTGAATTCAATTGTATTGAAAATTGGAAACCTATTGCCACTGACCTATCGAGAACAGAGTAAAAGAGTATTATCTTGTCTCGTGTTACAAACTGATGATGAGGTTCAAGTCTAGAGCACAGGGAAACGAATTATAATACAGGGAAAGATTTATAATCTAGTTGATTGAATTTGCGATATGGTGACGAATCGTAAAGGTCTCTTATCCCTTGACGATAATCTATACACCTTTCTGTATGTATCAAACTTTCCCAAAAGTCTTATTATCAATAAGCAAATTCTAAAGAAACTAAGAGAATATAGTCCTCCAACAACACCATTTAAAAAAGAAGAAGATTCAATATTTGAAGATACTAGCAGCGTCACTGATTTTACAACACCTGTGGCTGCTAGTCAAAAGCAAAGACGAATTGATTCACGCGTCAGTGTGCAAAAGGGGAGTGGACATTACACTACGTGTTTACGCTCAAAATGGATGAAGTTTTGAAAGGTGTCTATGAAAATATTGGCGAAGCGGGAAGTTTAAGTTCTCCCAAAACGCTTTCCAAAGCTGTCTCCGGCACCACATTGAAAAATGCAAAAGAGTATCTAGAGAATGAATCAAGTTACACACTGCATCGGAATCATAGGCTTCGCAGTAAACAATATCGACAAACTAAAGCCTTTTTCCCTCTGCATATAATGCAAATGGATCTTTTAACTCTAGACGCACTTCAACAACGTCACAATGCACCCTACAAATATATTCTGGTGGCAATCAGTGTCTTTAGTTGTTGTGCCTATGCCATTCCACTGCGATCAAAGAGAGGCGATGAAGTTGCTCAGGTCATTGAAAGTATTCTAGACCAGGATTCCTATAAAAAAATTCAATCGGATCGTGGTAGTGAATTTGTTAATTCCCATGTGCAAAGGGTTCTTTTGGAATATAATACAACACTTTATCATAGTCACAGCCCGATAAAGGCTGCATTAGCTGAACTATTAATACGAACGATTCGTCTATTAATTTCGAGATATTGAACATTGAAAAATACACCGGATTTTATTCATGATTTAGATAAAATCATGTTGATTTATAATCAACGACCCCATCGATCTCTGTCCAACTCTACACCAACGGATGTTCACTACAACGAGAATACATTTGATGCTTTTCTAAAGCAATACTCCAATGGCAATGAGAAGAAGAAAAAGAAGAAGAAATTCAATGTTGGGAATACTGTTCGAATTAATAGAACCACCAATATTTTCGAAAAAGGGAATTATTTATGGAGCACTGAACTTTTTAAAGAGTCCAAAATCCTAGACACCGAACCCACGACATATTAAATGCGAGACACCAAAGATGATGAGATTCTCGGCGGTTTTTATGAATATGAACTGCAAAAAGTGAGAAACACTAGTGAAATCTATCAAATTCAAAAGATATTAAAGAGTCATACACGCCATGGCAAGAGACAGGCGCTTGTTCGCTGGCTAGGATACAACTCAGATTTTGATTCTTGAGTCAGTGCTGAAGATAGTGACAATGCCCAATGATTTCTATGTGACTTTCTTGTCCAATTAATCTTATCCTTTCGACAGCGACCTTCATAGAACAAGTGATTTTTGGACGAAACTCTCCCCAACCATCAAATTCGACGACGGAAAGTATGAAGTGGCTATTGTTGACTGTATTCTCAAAAATACCTACGACATCCTGAAAAAAGATCGTAAATATGAAATAAAAATTAGACCCTATGATTGGCCGCCGCCATCAACAGGTGATCAAGAACAAATTCAAAAAATCAATTGGATGGATTATCCATATATTGAATTACCCTACGAGGAACTCACCTGTATGAATGATTTATGTCGTTCTATTAATAAAAGAATTTCCGCTCGTAAAAAGGGGGCTTTTCATTTCAACTATTCAAAGTAGGAGGGCAAGATATCTACATTAGTTCACCTATTGCCAGTGAAAAGTTTATTCTCAACGATAATCTGAAGGATGTTCTTGGCTTTAACCTCAATATAATCAATGGTAAAAGTGCCAGAAACACTAATTTCATTTTTGCTGACTACCCTCCTGCCTTCTCCACGGACACCAGTGTATTTTTCTACGCCTCATTTGTGGAAGCATCTCGGGTTGGTAATTCAAATGTCTTCCTCCAACGAGTTCTTGAACGAAAAACCAATCAAGAAATTATTCACCACTACAATATAAAGCATCTACAGTATATTCCCGTAAGCACTTCCCTATTTGGAACTCTGTCGGTTAACACTAAGAACCGAATTGGGTGATCCCATAGCAATTTCATAAGGGGTGGCCGTGATTACATCCCATTTTCGACCCATCGTTCAACAACAAGATGTCTAATAGAAAAGTGGTATTCACTTGTCCTGATATTGACCGCTATGTTAATACTCTTGGCCCAAGACAACAGGGCAGTGGAATGCACTATTACAAGGGTCGCTCGTCAATGTCTGGCTACGGTCTTGGCAGTTGGTTTGCTAAGCTGTTTCGCTCTGCACTGCCTCTGGCTAGAAAATATATTGTACCGGCTGCAAAGGATTTCGCTTCCTATACACTATTCGACTGGATCTTTCACAAGGATTTTAAATAAAGCATTATTAAAATATTCAGGTCGAGTCGATGAACTCTTATTGAGAGACTAAGGCAGACTGGAGCAAGTTTAAAAAGGTCGAGTAACAAAGTATCCTTCAACAGTCTCCACTCAGGTCGGACACGTAAGGCATCAACCCTTTTGTCAAAGAAAAGAAGGAAAAAGCCGACACGTAGTGTAAACAGAAGCCCCAGGAAGAAAATTGTTAGATCGAAACTAGATTTCTTCTCCTAAAATGTCCTACCTACCGCATAAGGATTCTCAACCTTCAATCACCGCCTCATTGACTCTATTCAATGCTGAAAATGTTGTTGTGAGTGTCAAGCATGGATACTATGAACAATTTTATCCACAACAACCCCTCTCCGATAATATCCACTTTCAAATTTATTCCAATGAAGACTACTTTATGGACATGTCTTCCACATTTATAGATTTGCAAATGAAAGTCCTGAAATCCGATAATACAATGCCGATTCGGGCCGATGTGATATCCTATGAAAATTGTATACTACATAATTTATTTTGTTAAATCAGTGTCTACATCAATGGAATGCTGGTGAGCACAAGCAATAATCTCTCAAATTATACAAGCTACAAGCAATTCATGCTGTTGACACCCAAGTCATACAAGGGATTGAGAGGCATCTCCAATGGATATGAATATATTACTAATACTGAAAGTACAGATGCACTTAAAAATGCTACAACTAGTGAATTGCATCTAGTTGGAAAAATATATCATGAAATATTTAATATACCCCAATGGCTGCCACCCAAGGTTAAAGTGGATATAAAATTGACGCTTGCACCATCCAATTTCATATTGAGAAAAGAACTTGCTATCAATCCTGATGTGAGTCTCTCCCTCACCTCAGCAATACTTCTTGTACGCAAACAACAGGTTATGAGTTCTGTTGCTTCGGCCGTGGACAAACTGAGAGCCAATGGCAAAAACATTAAACTACTTGTTCCTCATACAATCAACAATCAACGTCATATTGCCATGGGGTCACGCACCTTCACCGATTCATCCTTTATCAATGGCGAAATTCCGTCAAAACTGGCTTTGGCATTTGTAAAGAGCGCCAGTGCAATAGGATCATGGACTGAATGTCCACATAAATTCGAGATGTTTGGGCTTTCATCTCTTGTGTGCAAAGTAAACGGCATCCCACTCTACAATCTATCTTTTTATAAATCCTATAGAACATTGTACGAGTTGACCATGCAAACCCTAGATCACGACTCGCAACTATTTGAAAATGGTATAACCGAAGAAATATTTGCTAAAACAAATGGTATCATTGTACTAGATTTGTCTGGTACACAGAATATGAGTATAGTATGTACAGGGAGTTTGCGTTTAGAGTGTACATTTGCTAACCCGTTAGCTCAGAGTATTGCCATAATCTCGCTAAATCAATGTGAAACTTATCGGTAAATCAATCCTGATGGCAGGGTTCTACTAGACTTAGCACCAAGAACAACAGTCAAATAATCAATGTATTTAATATGGACCCCTACATTTCCCACTACAAATCCTATTGTCTACCCTCGGACTTTCTTGGAAAAATTCAAAGCGCGAACAATACCTTGATTATTGTTAATAGCAGTCCGTCGACTGTGCTAACGGGTCATTGGCTGTGCATCTTTCAAACACTGCAGACGATTGAATTTTTTTATCCTCTTGGTCTACCCTATACATTCTACACACCCCACATCAGCAACTATATTGAGAGCAGGGGGAAAAATATTATTCAAAATCGGAAGAGGGTTCAGGATCTAACGACTAAAAGCTGTGGCTTCCATGCACTACTATATTTTGTGTTCCGATGTCGCGGCTATACTTACAAGCAGTTTCTCCACATTTGTGTTGACAATCCCCGTCTGAATGACTTTCTAGTGGAAAATATCCTCTCAGACCTATATAGTATTGATTTCAGTGCCCTAAGAGTAAAGTGCTTACAAAATGTTTGTGAATTTGTTTATTAATAAAATGCATATATATACAACAATGTCTTTAAATCTTCACTTTTAGATTTCTTAATCTTTGAGGTATAGGCAACTGTCGTGAATCACTAATACTGATAAATCATCTGGATTCGCTGTATACTGATGTTGATTGACGGCAAAGTCAAGGTCACATTTTCTGCAGTACAATGTAACTTCACTCTTGTCATATCTCTTTGTATAGTCAATGATACTATTTGCATTCATATCATGAAATTCACGAGTTTCAATCTGTCTATTGGAAGCAATATCACATACAATGTTTTCAAATGGTGAATCACATTCCGTCACAGCCAAATAAAAATCACTTGGTTTATAGTCATAGTAGGTGGTGTCTTCGCAACGATGACGTAGAAACCAGATTGTCTTGTTAGCCTAACAGTTGAATTGCAGACCAAATTTCTCTTCCCAGAACAAACTAAAACCACGACGATACCAATCTCGTAGATATAAAATAAAATCACGTTTAGGATTCTATCCAATCATAGCGGGGTAAGTATTCTCCCACTGATCACATTTATCATAGTGACAATTGGAGCACAGGTGCCCTCTAGGATGAGAGTCACACACCTCCTCAAGACATGAATTACATCCTTTAATTTGTACTGCATAGCCTCTATGTAATTTACAAGGATTACATAATTTACACTTTTCACTATAGTCATCAATAATTGTACAATTCTCACATTAATTCCAACTGCCAAGAGTGTACATGCACAATGGACATATATAGAACATTTTTCGGTTTCCGATGTCAACTCACTCACAGCTAAAACGAAACTGATCATCCTCGCTCCATAAATTCAACGAGAGGGAACTGGGGGAGAGAGGAGTAGCTCTGTGACGTTACCTCTTTCGAATGATGGGGGGAGCCATCTACATTGAATCCATTGGCAATATTTTCAAAAGTATAACCACAATATGATTCTGCTTTGTTCCAATTAATATATCAATAAATTGACTATAAGCATTTGAGTCACATTTTAAAAGTTTCGTACAATAGTCCAATGGGGGAGAATCGCTCCTCATTATATTGTCAATTGTTCCCTGACATGAGAATATCCCGCGTTTAAGAGATAACTTGAGAAAAATATCATCCAAAATCAAATGTTTTTCCATGAACACTAGATTTGATCTAAGTCTCTCTTTCTCGAATTTCTTCTTTTTTCAGTCCTTTCACTCTGGCTGCTGGCTCTAGACTGAACCTGATTCGTTAGCCCTAGTCAGAAAAGAAACAAAACATTTTTGATTTCGAAACAATTTTATTGAATAATTACAACAACATCAATAATACAGAGCATATACAATTAACAATACTGTTTATTGTCTTCGATATGTTTCACCAATGCACTTAAAGCACATTGAAGTCTATTCACATGTGCTATATTAATCTTTGCGGCGAAACATAATTGATCTTCCATTTTAAATTTGCTCAAGGATATCACATATCTTACATATACTGCATCCCATTCCAGACAAAGATGTGATCCTTTCGTGATTTCCACCGCAATGGTTGGTGCTCTTGTACTATTATCATCAACTCCACTATCAACTTCTAATAGGGTAAACATTCCACTCATCGCCATCACAAATATATATCCAAAAGAGTAAAGTCAAAACTGTCCTTCTCACTCCTTGAATTCTATTCACAGACTAATAAAACTATAACAAAAATCCTTTCTTTATATTCACTCCGCCGCTACTATGTAAACAAAGCCCTCTGATTGGCTGAGAAGGGAAACACGTGATCTAACTGTTTCCGGGAAACTCATAACATTTGGCGAGAGCAATAACAACAAATACTATTTCTGGACACCATGACATTCACGATCGTTTACGCAATCAAGTTCTCGGAAATTCACTTCCCCCTCGAGTCCTAGATCAATAACATTGTTCCCGTTAGAATTCAATGCGCATGTGCAACCTTCGTTCCGGAGTTATTACACATAGAAACATCAAATAAATCGACCTTGGAAAAAGAGGTTATTGACTGATTACGCAATCTTTCTCCCTAGGGAGGCTATGCCCTTATTTGGGGTGCAAAAAAGTTATAGGTGGCAGCAGGGGTGCGTGACACGAGTTATAGGGTCACTTCTACTAACATGCTCTGAAAGTTTAAACTGAATACCCCCAGCTGTTCTTGTGAGATTGCAGATGAATATTTTTGGATAAACAGGATATGCATAGTATGTTTAGATTTAGTTTAACATGCCCCACAACATTAACCAAGATTTCACCTTAATATCCTTAGCCTTTTCGATCACACCTAGAATAAATTCCTCCTTTTTTTAACGATAAATCCTGCATGTAAAAAGAGGCAAACTGCATAATTTACGATCGTTACCCTAGGAGCTGTGGGGCCATAGCATCCCTGGAGGCATAATTACAAGATTTTTTTTACTGTTTTGAACAAAATTGCTTTTCCAAAATTTTGATCAGTGACGAGAGGAGGGAACATCTAAAAAGGGGATTGTTACCCTCCGATTGGTCTTCGATATACCCTGAAGTTTTCAACTTAGTACCCTCAGCCGTTCCTTAGATACTGTACGTTCTTCTGGCAACCAGCATACACAGAGTGTGCTTTATTGTGTTCTGTATCCCTCTCCAAAGCTGTGGTGTGTTATGTAATCCCCGTAGACATAGTTATTTGAGCGTTTGACTATTTTTAACAAGGTGTCTTTTTTGAAATTATGATCAAATATTTTTGGAGGGATTTCAATTAATAAGGCATGGGAGGGGCTGGTGGCCCTTCAATGACTTATCACCCCCCCCCAACATGTCCTAGAAGTTTCAACTCGATACCCTTAGCTGTTCTTAAAATATTGCAGATCCTAGTTTTCGATAAACTGGATGCACATAGTGCCTTTGGAGTTAGTGTAACACACCCCTCATCCTTCTCCAAGGTTTCACCCTAATGCCCTTAGCCTTTTCAGATATACCCAAAATCAGATATTTCCCTTTTTCCTGATGATAAATCCAGCATATAAACAATGGGAAATTGCATAATTTACAATCCTTCCCCCCGGGCTATGCGGGTAGGTCATTCCTGAAAGTACCAAGGTGATTGATCTAGCATAGACAGCCTCAAGACGATCCCTCAGTAAACTCTACGACTCACCGCTGACTCAACTGTTTCTGTAAATGAAATACCTGAATTTAATTTTTAGTGTCAAATATGTTTTTCTTCTTTCTTTTGTACTCCGCTTTTTTTTTCATTTATCCATTGTAAGCGGGCACAAATAAATATATATATATAGCTATTTGGCCTTTTGACTAGTTTGAACAAAATGAAAATTCAAACATTTTGATGAGTGTTTAACAGAGAAGGCACCTAAAAAGAGTAAGGAGGATGGGGGGGGGGGCGACGGATAGCCTACAATTTTCCTTACCTAGCCTAAAATACCCTTAGTCTAAAATATCTTGAAATTTGTAACCTCATACCCTCAGTCGTTCTTTAGATTTTGCTGATACTCCCTTTTCACAACCAGGAAGCACATAAAGTGTTTTAATTGTATTAGGCATCCCTCTCAACATTTGCTTAAGTTTCCACCTCAATACTCTAAGCGTTTTTGGAAACTCGGGATCAAACATGCCCTCTTTTTCAGTAAACAAATCCTTACATATCAACAGTGGGTAAATTGCATAATATAAAGCTTTTTCCCGGAGGCTGGGGAATGTGTGTCAACCCCAGAGGCATTTTTATTTGACCTTTGAACTATTTTGAGCAAAATGGTTATCATCACATTTTGATCAGAGACATATGGATAAAAAGGGTGTGGGGAGGGGGGGGTAGGTTGCTCTTCGATCACTTTTGACTCTTAACAATGGTACTAAAACTTTCCATTTACAATCAAAGTTTAAACGACCACCCCTTCCATAAAAACCGTATATGTTAACAATAAGCAACTCGCATAACATGCAGCCCTTGCTCCAGGGCGGGAGGTGGGGGGGTCAACCACGGAAGCAGTTATTTGAATTTTAGACTGTTTTCCAAATTTTCATTGTGGCTTTAAGGTTTTACTAATTCCAGAGAGGGCTATATCGATTGGAAATCGACATAGCCCCTTCCAAAGTTTATATGACCACCCTTTCATGAAAACCTTATATGTTAACAATGGGCGACTATCGTAACTTATAGCCCTTACCCTGGGGTGTCAACTCTTGAGGCAGAGTTATTTTGCCTTTGACTATTTCGAACAAAATAGCTATCTCATAATTTTCATCGGGTTCATTTGGGAGAAAAGGGGGGCAAGCGGGAGGAAGTGGGTGCCGTCTGATTATTTTTGACTCTTAATAAAGGAACTAGAACTTTTAGTTTACAGTCAAATAAGCCTCCTCCAGAGTTTATACAATCAACGCTTCGATAAACACCTTATATCTTAACAATGGGAACTAGCATAATCATGTCCTCAAAAAAGAACTAGAATTTTCTATTTCAAATCAAATAGGCCTCCTCCAAAGTTTACACGTCCATCCCTTCGATAAAAACCTTATATGTCCTTGGGGTAAAACTTACAACCCTTACCCCCAGCTATAGGGGGTTGTGTCGACCCCGGAGCCATTGTTATGTGATCTTAGGACTATCTTGAACAAAATGGCTATCTAAAAATTTTGATCGGATGCATTTGCGGAAAAGAGGGACAGCATGAGCCACAAAACAACAATCTTCGCATAGATAGAGTCAAATTACTGTTGAGTGGCAATTCTGAGACCGTCAATCAGTTTAGAAATTTCAACAGCTAATCTTATAACATCTTAGTTTCAGAGGACATTCTACCGCGCGGTGGAACATGCAGGCCATACTAAACGAATACTTATTCTAGACGTTTACTCAGTTTATTCAGACATGCATAAAAAAAGAAAAAAAGAGCAGCCTGAGGATCCGGATTCAATGAGTGTATAATGAGGAATACTTGATTCGTAGAATGATTTCAAGTATCCATCGCACAACGTCACATGATTCTTTTCTGAGCTGGGAGTCACGGACAACTGAATCTGCCCTGTTTTTGCTGAACGGTTTTTTAATGGGAAATATTAGTTTGTTTAATGTCAAAGCACTGTAGAAAAAATTGAACTGATGCGTAAAGCAACTTCTAACTTCATACTAATGAAATTTTATTTGTCTGCGTAAAGCAAATAAATGCAAATGAGCCTTTATTCTCAAATTACTGTAACAAAAGTAAAACCTTGGGTAATGTAGGAGGTTTAAGATAATAGTATCTAATGCTTGTGTTACTTAAATATGATGTTAAAAATGAACAGAAATTAATGTTAAACCAAAACAATGGTTATTCTATACAGGAAAAGGATTCTAACACCCCACTGACTTAATTGACGGTTTTTCTCAGTGATTCAAAAATGAATGCTCTAACATAAAAACAATGTGATGAAAAGTTCAACAAAGGTTCAACGGTTTTTTCTCAGTGATTCAAAAATTAAGGCTCTTACATAAGAGCAATGTGATGAAAAGTTCAACAAAGGTTCAACGGGTTTTTCTCACTGATTCAAAAATGAATGCTCTTACATAAGAACAATGTGATGAAAAGTTCAACAAAGTAAAGACATAATTTGTCACGGCGCTTCAAGAATGAAAAGGTTTGTTCATTCCCATTTCATTTTAATAATAAAATTTTCCGCTTGGCGTTTTAAAAGGCAATCAACAAATTAAACAATTGCAGTACCAGGTGGCTATATCGGTTGTACTCTAAAGTAACTTAATTGACGCACTAGTTAAATTATAGTATAAAAGGTGAGGGTTTTAAGTTTAAAGTGGCTCTTCACTATCATTTGGAAAAAAAAACTTTTCAATTTTTGTGGAAGAATCACAAAATACACTATGTATAAAGTTGTCAGAAGTTTTTTTTTACTCTTTGCCCATAAGATGAAACAATTAACAGAAAAATTGTAATGAACGGTGGGAGAGTCCAAAAAATGAGCATCAAGTAAAGACATAACCTGCGCATCTACAGCAATGGACCCAAATAATTTTCAAAACTAAAGGAACTTGAAGCAACTAATGCAGAGCTGGAATTGCAATATGAGCGTCCTAAGGCAAAACAAAATTTACAGCCCCTCTTTTTCACAAATGGCGTTGAATTTCTGCATCAGAGATTAAGTTTTCTGGATTATAAATGAGAGATTAATAAGAAAAATAGTAACCATGGGAGGTACATCTTCAAATATGGTGTTTGATTTTCACCAGAGCTAGTGATTAAGGATTTTTGTAGACACCAAATACAAACCTAAAACTTCTTAACACAAAACACGACATTTCTCATAAATAATTGGTATTCAAGGGGTTCGATGCTTGTTAACTACAAAGCTAATATTGCAAAATTTAAGCTCAAAATAAGAACAGCATACATAAGGGTGTTTTAAGCCACTAGTTTAAAATGTGAGGCCAAAATTGGAATATGAACGTCCTAAATGGAAGCACCGTAAATAGTACACATTTCTTATAATGGCTTCCATTTTCATTAAAGTGAAAATCATCATGAATGCTACAACCATTACTACCAATGCTATTCATATCCCGACTATTTCTACCACGAGGGGTCCCACCCAACCCTATCAACACGAATGGGCTTATCAGAATATCTCATAAAAAAATAATAATAATAATAATAAACCAAATTGCTACCCCATATATATCCATGAATCCATCCATTTACTCCACAGAAAATAATATTTTGGGGTAAATTTTTAGCTTAAAGTATGTTGTTTAAATTTACATAAAAGTAAACCAACTGTTGTAGAGATAAATATTCCTTAGATGGTTATAACATCCTAAAAAAAAATAATTACACTCAGAGCATACACCAAGGTAATTTGTGTATGCAATCCAATAATTGCAACTAAATGAATTGATCAAAGCTCTCTAAGGGGTATTAATCGATTGGAAGAATTCGGTTTAAATGCTAGCAAAACTGTCACATTCCACTATGTGACATTTATTTTTCAAAAACGGTCAAAACATGAAAAATAGTCAAAATACAGATATCGTAAGAGGTATTTTTTAAAATTGAATTCAGAACGTACACCAAGATCATACGTGTATACATTTCGACAGTAGACACCTAAAAAGAATGGTAAAAGCTTTGAGGTCGACTGAAGGGACTCGGCTTTAGAATTAGTCGAACTAGCACATTCCTAAATATAGAATTTATTTTGTTTAACAAAAATAAAATCAACAAAAAATAATTAAAGGATTACTTCCTTCCTACGGACATCCGCTGAAATAAGTTCAACTTTTATTTTCAAGTAATTTTTTAACAATCAGTGGTCACTTTTGCTATGAAACATCTTAAACCCAAAAAAATTTAAATCCTTTTCAAGAAAATAAACGAAGAAGTGCAACACTGTTTCTCTTTGTTTAAATTTGTCAAAAGGTTGAAGTTCAGGCTTGTTCATAAACTTAATTAAGGCTGGTAGAATCACACTTCTTGGATAGGTAATCACTTCGATTGCAGTTATAATTTGTGATTTCGTAAAACCCATGTCTAGCAATGTTGAAACCACGTCCCTTGCCTGATTAAACTTAATACTTCTGAGGACCAGCTTCCTTTCCTGCAACAGGTCATGGAACTGAAAACATGGATTAAATTAGTACATGAATTACCAACTTATATTTACGAGCACCATACTTAGATAAGGGAGCAGGGAGGAATAAAGGGAAGAACCTTTCCCCTAAGAAAAAAAGAACTAACCATCCCAGTTGTTTCCCTCTTAGTTTTTATCGATACTACTTCTCTCGTTTACCCTCTCTTTGTGTTTGCACAACCTCTTTAATTTATTTATAATTTCTATGATTTTTTTTGGCTTTTAAGGCTTTTGATTTGTAATTAATTTAAAAAAAATCCACAAAACACGTTTTTCAAAGAAAAGTAAAGAGCTTCATTAAGCCAAAAATGGTCGAAAATAGATTCAAATAATCTTCCAAGCATAAAACTACCACAAATCACCATCAATAGATAGCGAATAAATAAATAGATAAATAAATTAAACTCAAAACGAACAGAAATTACAATAGATAACCGAGTCAAACTCAAAACGAGCAAAAATTAACATGAGTAGGGCTCAAAACCCCCATGCCTTCTTACGATCAGAACATAATTTGCACTTTACTGAAAAAAAAACAACAAATGACCAAGGATTATCAGTTTAATATACATACAACGATATTTATTCCTTAAAGTTTAATATCTTTTTATTTATTAAAGTGAAAACAATTTAGAGGTATTTTGTTTTCTGAAAAGTGCAAATTATGTTCTGGTATGGGGGTTGTCAGCCCTACTCATGTTAATTTTACTCGTTTTGAGTTTCATTTATTTATTGATGGTGATTTGTGGTAGTTTATGCTTTGAAGGTTATTTGACTGTATTTCTTCTCATTTTTGGCTTAATGGAGCTCTTTATTTTTCTTTGAAAAAATTGTTGTTTGGAAAGTTTTCTAAATTATGTTCTGTTCGTTTGTTATTGACACAATCTTTTTCAAGGAAAAACATAACATTTTATATCTTTTCAGTTTTTTCCTATAAGAATCCATCGTTTGGTAGTTTGGCTTGCTCTTTGTATGTTTGACAGACTTTTTCAACAATTTTCAATCCTGACACAAATAGTATTGTTTAATTTAAGTTTATACCTCCTCAAGTTGACCTGAAAAATAAAACTTAATATCATTCCCAAAAAATTCTATCTATGTTCTTGTACAACCTGGATGCACTTACACTCTTTTGATGTATTTAAATTGTAAGAGCGGAAGTAGTAATAGTAGTAGCCCCGAAAGTTTCAAATTAAAACCCCCCAGTCGTTTTTGATATATTGCTGAAGTTTCTTATTGGCAACCGCAAACACAGTGACTTTTAATTAAGTTTTAAAGCATTATGGGCCAGTTTCATAATTATGGGGGTATGACGTATCCAATATCCCTAGAGACAAAGCTGCTGGACTGTTCTACTATGCTGAAAAAAATCGCTGTCTCAAAATTTTGACTGGATGTGTTTGGAAAATGAATGGGCTTGGGAGGATGGCTGCTTACGCTTCAGTATCTGTTTACTATTAAAAAGGGCACTAGAACTTTTAATCTTGAATCGAATTAGCTCCTTAAAAATTTTCAATGATACTTCTAGCTATTACAGAGCGGCAATGCCTACGATATTGCTTATATACCCTTTAGAAATCCTGCAAGCATATAGTTTTTTGCTTAATTGAAACTCCCCCCTATACGTTACCTAAAAGTTTCACCTAAATACCCTTAGCGTCATTAGTTACATTAACTGTAGTGGTAGTATTAATCGTATATGTATGGCCTTTTGGTAATAAGAACATTATTCTTATCAACTTCTGGAAGTTTCAACTTAACACAACTAGTCGTTGCTATGACATTGCTGATATATCCTTTTGATAACCTCTGTATTTATATACGTTTGTGATTTACATCTTAATGCTTTTAGCCTTGCAAGTAGTTACAACAGAGGTAGTAGCATTAGTAGTAGCATACACATATTGGCTTTTGGTCAACTAATCTTCCCCATTAAGCATTTTCTGAAAGTTCTAATTTAATACTCAAATCTATTCTTGAGATACGGTCTTTTGACATTGTGTCTTTTGATTTAGTTCAGATTTACCCTCAATATTTTAAATGTAATACTATGGTTGAGTAGTAGTAGTGGAGCTAGTTGTTTTAGCAGTAGTCGAGCGCAAATATCACCTTTCTGGTCAATTGATCATATCCCTTAAAATTTCCTGAAATTTCCAAATTAATATACTCAGACATTCCAGAGTTACGCCCTTTTGACAGCCCGTATACACATAACGTGTTTTGATTAAGTTCAACTCTCCTCAACCTTCTCTGATGGTGACAGCTAGTTGACATAAGGATCCAGAAAAGAGTGTTCCCGACAAAAGTAACTTCTAGTCTACATTGGGGTTCTGAGGTTTGGGGTTTTACTAAAGCAGCTAAGTTAGAAGTAGTTCAGCTAAGATATTTTAAGAGAATTTATGCTTGAAGGATTCAGAGAATTTTAGTTCAGTGGTACTGAAAGGAGATTTGGGGCTTTTCACTTTAAAGAGTGTAAGATTGGTTAGAAAGGTGAAATTTTGGGAGAAAATAATTAGGCTACCTAGGGTTCGGTTTCTTAAGTCAGCTTATTTGTGAGAGCATGAAGAACGGTAGACGTGATTCGTGGCCAAATCAGGCCAAGAAAGTATTAGACCTTTGGGGCCTTTCGGAGATGTGGAATGAAGGAAAGGGCCCAATGGATGAAAGCGTGTCAATATGGAAGGAAGTCCAGCGAATCCTAAATGACCAAGAAATCCAAGAGTGGCAAGCTCATAAGGACCAATCTATGTCTTTGAGGTTTTATTCCCAAGCTAAAGAGTGTTGGGGGGAGGAGGTTTGTTTTAATTTTGGGTTGAATAAAGAGGACATGAAGAACTTGTTGTTTGTAAGAGGGGGTAGTTTGGATTTAGGTGAGAGGAAATTTTTGGAAAATTTTAGACTGGCGGCTGGCCCCTATTTTTGCCCTATGTGTGGATGTGTAAATGAGAATTTATTCCATTTTGTATCCGAGTGTGAAGAGCTGTCTGAGTTGCGAGAACGAATCTTTTGGACGAGTGTTTGGGAGAGAATGAGTAGAGAGGGGTCAGGAGCCCCCACGAGTCACCCCTGCTGCCACCTACAACTTTTTTTAACACCATATATTGACACGAGAACCACGTGGTTTATGGTTTTTGTCAGTGAGAATTTGAAAAACAGGAATTTTGTCACATTTATGTATGTTTTCATGGATGGTTATGTGTGTGGGTCGATTTATTTGATGTTTTTCATGGATGTTTAATGGTTTTTGTCAGTGAGAATTTGAAAAACAGGAACATTGTCACATTTATGGATGTCAACAGCAATTCATGTCTGTTTTATGGTTTTCTCAGTGAGAATGAAAAAACAGGAATTTGCCAAATGTTATGACTTTCCCGGAAACAGTTAGATCACGTGTTTCCTTCTCAGCCAATCAGCGAGTCGGTTACATCCCCCTTCTCAGCCAATCAGAGACCTGCTTACATATAGTTTCCCCGTTACATAACAATTCACCCTTGAGATTTCGTATATAACGGACATGCAATGTGTTTCAATTATCAGAAAGTATTTTGACGCTGTGTAAACAACAATGGATAAATTTAACTCTTTAGAAGTCTTGGCAGTCGCAATTAGCAATGTAAGTTCTGTTTTCATTATTTTTATTTTCAAAATAAAATTGTTTTCCGTGGTCACCCTCTACTATATTCGAGTAAACCCCCCCCCCCCAACCCATACAAACATCATTATAATCAATGGAAAACATAAAATATATTCTTTTACCCTCGAACCCTAACCCCCCCCCCCCCACCATTATTTTACAGCCCCCAATTCTCGCAAAAAGAAATAATTCTCTTTTCGTTAAAGTTTGACTTTTCTCAATTGTAATCTTTTCTCTAACTGAGACATCCATCGCTCTATTGTTATTAGCTCGCTCTGATTTGACACAAGACTCCAGTGCGTGGTTAAAATTAGCAGTCACCCTTTTAAAGCACTTCCTGTAAAAGGTTTCTCAGATCAAAATGGGATGTTTTTCTCCTGTCAAATTAAAACGGTCTCATGCAGACAATTGCAATTTATTAAGCGCAGGCATATACAATCTCTTTTTGGAGAACCGATGAAATCTCGTTATTTTCAAATTAAGATCTAACAATATATTTAGGACATTGGCGAAAGGGGGAGGGGGCCATGCCTCAATTCTATCGCCATCATTGTAAGGAGAAAACAACCTGTTTCTTCGCGTGAAACGTAAGGGGGGTGAGTTTAAGAAAAAGAAACATTGCTTTATTATGCGTAAATTGAATAGCAGTTTTACCATATCATCCGATGGGAGGAGGGGATATTTTTCCATGTCTTTTCTCAGGGATATTTTCCGTGGGGGTTATTTCCCTCGGGGTGTTTTTTTTCTGGGGGTGTGATAAATATACAAACTAGGCCGGCTTTTGAACGGCTCAGTGAGTCGTAATTCTCAGATTCAAAAGGACGCGATATCTTTCGATGGGGGGGAGGGGATATTTTCCCATGTCTTTTCTAAGGGATATTGTCCGTGGGGGTTATTTTCCGTGGACTGTTTTTTTTTTCTGGGGGTGTGATAAATAAACAAACTAGGCCGGCTTTTTGAACGGCTCTGTGAGTCATAATTCTCAGATTAAAAAGGACGCGATATCGTTCGGTGGGGGGAGGGGGTATTTTCCCATGTCTTTTCTCAGGGGTTATTGTCCTGGGGGGTTCTTTACCGTGGGCTGTTTTTTTTTCTGGGGATGTGATAAATACACAACCTAGGCCGGCTTTTGAACGGCTCTGTGAGTCGCATTTCTCAGATTCAAAAAAAGGATGCAATTAGTATATTTCACGAAATTTTTTACGTTGTGCTTTCTTAGTGATAAATGCCTTTTCTAGACAAAATTATAGTTAATAACTTTCTTTCTGTAAAAAAGGGGGCAAATTGTTTAGATACTAACTTTTTCTCTTCTTTTTAAGGCAAATTGTGAAGAATGCGTGCCCCCTTCTTCCAAGAAAGCGAGGGTTAATAATGCGGGCCATGCGAAGGCTACTGTCCGGCAATATGGTAGCTGGCCGAAGCCTCCAAAACAAGTGCAATCATCTGTACAAGAATGTAACGCAGCCGGTCCGTCCACCTTCCATCATACGTTGCCTGGGCCTTCAAGAGCTGCCCCACTTATGCAAGGTCAGGAAGTGGCCCTCCAGCATGCACTACTTGGTCCTTCGGGTGTCCAAGTGCAGCTAGGATATGCAAATGTATGCATTTTCTCCCTGCCTTTCTCTGTCTTCATTTTTCAGTCCCTTTCAATCCCAATATAAACATATCTCTGTGAGATATTAACCCCCCCCCAACCATTGGTTTAAATTTATCTCCCTCGGAAATATCTAAATGTAATTTTTTACAATGAAACCACTCTTTTATCTGCTCCCCCCCTCCCTCGGCGCTATCTAAATGTAATTTTTTGCATAGAAACCGCTCTTTTCTAATCTTTGCTATCGCTTCGATATCTCATAAGCGAATATTTTTATGTAATTTCTATTAATAATCACTGCCTTTGAAACTCAAAATGCTATTTTTTCTAATCTTTGCTATTTTCTCTGTTGCTATTTCTTCGCCGTTATCACATAAGCGAATATTTTTCATAGGTAATTTCTGTTAATGCTCACCATTTGAAACTCAAAATCCCCTATTTTTCACAATTGATTATCACAAAGTTTCAAGAGAATGAACTGAGTGAGATTATTCACATTTATCTATTTGTAACATATGAACCCCGTAATTTGCGCAAGGATATTTTAAAATAACTTTCAATCTTACAAAGCCTTGCCAATATTTTAGTGATGTGGAAACATTGTTGAATAAGAATTAACGGTTCTCGAATTTAATTGTACTGTTTCCCAGAGAATACGCTTGGAAACAGAACAGACACGCGATTAAAAATAATCTAGGTTCATTTGGGGTCATAGACACCCGCTCCGGGGTGTTGGCGAACCGAATTAGGCCACAAAACAAGCGGTTGGTTTGGGGCATTAGTCACCCAGCGGGGAGTCGTGGCGCCCGAAATGCGCCAAGTGGTCCGGGAAAGCCGGTGGGGCAAGGTTAGTCCAGCGCCGGGGGGGATGCGCCCTGGGCCTGATGAGCGTCCAAGGGTTCCGCTGGGACACCAACCCGCGCCACGGAAGGGCCAGGCCGTAATGGGGGGTAAGGGTAGGGGGGGGGGCGCTGGGGGGAGCGCCGAAAAAAAAAATTTGAACACTTTGAAAATAAACGAACAAATTGTTGCCTTCTTTGTAATATCTTAGATTATCTTCAGTTGAATTAACCAAATGTTATTAAGCAATAATAACCCAAATTTTAAAAACAGTAGGGAGTGATTTGAACACATTGAAAATAAGTTATTTTTTCACTTACAGGTTTTCCTGGTTCCATACTCGCCATCTCCCCCCCGCTCGTCAGGGGGCGAAGATGAGGAGGCCCACGTGGGGCCCCCCCAACAATTCACTATGGGATGATTTAGATCAAATTCCAGATAATATTGACGACTTTTTAGGTGATTTTTTAAATGTAGATAATAGCACTGTTGAGCTGGGTAATGTAGATAATCCAGATTCAGACTTAGCTTTGCTAAGTGCAAATACTATGCTGCTTTTGGATGATTTTGTCAGTGGTTTGAGGGGAAATCAATCCCCCTAAGATTAAATCAAAATTTCCCAACTACATTAGAAGGACGGGGCGGTCCAGAGCCAGTTGATGTACAACAGTGGGGGAGGGGTAATATACAAGAGGAAGAGAGTAGTCAAACTCTCCCAGACTTTCAGCTGTCCAACAAAATTTTAAATAATATAGTTGTTTTCACTGCACTGTTTGGGGATCCTTTTAATAAACTAATGAGGGGGAATTTAGTTTATGACCCTGTAGAAATAGTGCATGCCTATGTAGAAAAAATTCGTACACTTCTGGAGAATCAAATTCAATTGTGGGGAGGTAGGGATTCAATTAAGGTTTCCATTGTTTTAAAGGTGTTTTATTTGAATGAGGGAAAAAGTGAGGTTTACTATCATTTTATACATTCCGAGATGCGTTTGGTTTATTCAAATTTAGAAAATTTTGAGGGTGCTTTCACGGAGTGGGTAGATCAAATTATAACGCATCTTGAGAACTATAATGAAAATTGAAGTGGCTCAGTCGTTTTATATATTGAAAATTTAAGCGTAAATATTTTTAAAATTAAGAAAGATTTCATTTTAAGAGGGGGGGCAGGTGGGCATGAAAGGGATACAGTTTTAAATTATAATCCAGATCTAGTAGGTTGTCGTGGTGTCCAGAAGATCTGTTTTGAAACAGGTCAAAAGTGTTTCAGATATGCTTTCATCATATCAGCCTTTCAGCCTCTAGCAGATGACGCTACCAAGACGAATTTAGACATTTGGGCTGTACATGGGAAGGATGGGTCCAGTTTTCCAGTTGTAGATTTTTCTTGCTTAGAAGGAAAATACCCAGTAACGCTAAGATCCATTGATATGTTTTAAAGGGCTAATGCCTACTTAAATATTGGTATTACTGTGGTACAATGCGAAAAAGAATTTGACGCTCGGGTTCGTTCTCAAAAGAAGGGGGTGGTCTTCCCCATAAGGGGTCCCTCAGTTGATTTGGTTAAACACTGGGTATGGTTGCTATACACACCACCTAGTCAACCGAACACAATCGGTCATTTGAATCATATCACTGACATTAGGAGAGTTCTGGGGAAGGGTAAGACTAGGGGGACCCGTTTCTACTGTCCAACATATTTCTCTAAATTTTGGATTGAACTAAAGTTACAAAACCACATGAAGCATTGTAGCCGCCGCGGCTACCAGACAGTGGAAATGGTTTCAGGGGATAGGGCCATTCTACGTTTTAAAAATTTCCAAAACACCCTCCTCCAGTGCAAAAAATATCTTTGGATTGTGAGGCTAAGTTGGTGGAGGTGAACGACCCCCAATTTCCAAACCGAATCAAAGAACATCTGGCTATTGCAGTGTCCTACGCCCACGCGCAAAGAGATAGTTCTAACACCATGCGATTGTTAGAAATAGTTGAAACATTGGATGAGCGGGAGTGCATGGACAAGGCATTGACTAAACTGATTGGCACGGCTAATGGTGCTATTTCTCGTTTGAGAAATACCCATTATCCAATGGTGTTGTCTGCAGAGGATCGTCTTGCGATTAAAAATCAAAAAAATATGTTGGGTTTGTAAGGGGGAGTTTACAGAGGAGGATAAGGGGACTAAAGGGAAACGTGGGAAGAGGGGGAAATTCAGAGATCATGACCATTTGTGGCAGGAAATATCCGCTGGGGGTAGTAATATTAGGGGAGGTGCGCATCAATCGTTTAATTTAAATTTTAGACAGAAGTTTTTTATCCCTTTTTTTATTAATAATTCACATTATGATTTAAAATTAATCTTACCAGCACTGGCACGTCTGCCTAGGGAGGGAGGGGGAGTATAGTGTACATGGGTACATAGTTCATTTACCTACAAGATAATTCCCAAATCAGCTGAGAAGTTATTGCTTCTCTAACTGAAATGGCAGGCACTGGATAATGGGAATATGTATTGGAATAAAATCAGGTTTTTATATTCTTTTAGTTTTTTCCCCAAGGCATTGAGTCAATTGATTCAAGTGCAAAAAAGCGACAATTTTGATAGCTTTCCCTTGCTTAAACAGCACTTTCCAGACAGTGAAATGTATGACATGTTGACCTGCAAAGGTATATATGCATACGATTATTACTGTTCTTGCGCACGCTTAAGTGAGGAGAAACTACCTCCAATTAAAGCTTTTTACAATTCACTGACCAACAGTGAATGCACGGCCGCGGAGTATGAGTTCGCCAAGAAGGTGTGGTCCAAGGGGGATTGTAAAAATGGGTGGGATTATTGTAGACTGTACTTGGCCAGTGACGTTCTAACTCTGTTGGATATAATCTGTAAGAACACAGACCAGATCTATTCAGAGTTCGGGTTAGATATAGGCTACTATTTTTCTACACCCCATTTAGTGATGGATTTAATTTTAAAAATTAGCAGGGAGGAAATATGCCTAATCACTGACGTAGATCAGCACTTTTTGTAGAGCGTTCAATGAGGGGAGGGTATGTTTTTCATGGGGACCGCGTCTTATCAACCGATCCGAGCGGACAAAGCACCGGTGCAAAGTCAAATGCAGTGTTCTTGGACATGAACTCGTTGTACCCCTCGGCAATGTCACACTACTCTTTGCCATGTGGGAACTATCAATGGCTTGAGAATCCTTGTGAGTTCCCCGACATTACCACCGTCGAGGACAATGGGCCACAAGGATGGTTCTTTGAAGTTGATGGTCACAGTCCGCTGGCGCTTCACGACTCAGTCAAAGATTTTGTCTTTCCCTGTATCAATTGGCTGGTGAGCAGAGGCTCGCGGAGCCCCTATAATCGTTCATTGGTTGAGAATATGGGGATGCATTGTACCACCTCTAAAAAGAGCCTGATTACTTAGTTGGACCGTCTGGAGACTATTGTTGTTCACCATGTGCTATTGCATTGGATGGTGAGCAGTGGCTTCAAAATCACCAAAATACACAGGGTCCTACAGTTCAATCAGCGACCCTACTTGAAAACGTTTATCGACACCTTTGTCGATAAACGCTCTAGGGCAAATTCAAAAGTGGAGAAGGAAATGTATAAGCTCATCCTTAATTCAGCGTTTGGCAAAATGTGTGAAAGAGTACGTAACAGATCTGGCTGTGACGTCGTGACTGACCCTCTAGAGTGTGCACGAATTATTGCCGAGTCCAATTTTACATCATTCACGAGCATAGAGGCCGGCATGGTTCTTCTAAACAGGCGACAGCGAAATGTAGTACTGAACAAGAATATTGGAGGCGGCAGTTCAGTACTAGAAATTTCCAAAAAGCTCATGTTATCGTTCTTTTACAATGTGTGCAAGGTGCACTGGCTATGGGAGGGGGAGGATCAAATTTACTATGGTGATAAAGAGTATCTGCGGTTAAAGGTAAGTGGGGCTGAATTGGATTTATTGGGTGATTTGTAATATGGGGTGCACATGAGCTCGCGGATGGATTTCACCAACTGGAATCCATCACTCTACCCCGAGCTGGTGAAACTTCAAGCCCCCAACTAACTATTAATGTTAAAATCTGAGACGGGGAGTGATTTGAGATCCAAGGGGGTGTTCCCAGGTCCCACAGTTTATTGTGTGGAAACTCAGAGTGGGGACGTAAAGAAGGCATGTAAAGGGGTGCCTACACATTTTGTAAAGAGCAATTTCAACATGAGTGTGTACAGAGACTGTGAAGAAAGTAGCCTAGTGCCGAGAGCACAAGTGCATGCAATTCGCTGTCTACAGCATAGAAATTATACTGTGAGAGTGGAAAAGAATGCAATGTCGTGTATATCCGACAAGGTCTATGTGCTCGAGAATGGTGTGACTGTTCTGCCTCGCAGTCACTATCGTATTTCGGACCGAGTTGAATGCATAGACTATTGCAATCGACATGGTCTGGATAAATTAACCTAATCTGACTAACCACTCAACCTGGTCATCTAACCCAACCACTACCCCACCCTTGACTAACCCCTCGCAGTGACGACAACTTTTGTTTTTCCACCGCAGCCCCCGGGAGGGGGGGGTCCCTTCCCGTGGCCGCCCAGGGGGGGGGCCCCGCCCGCGGCCGGCCGGCCGGCGGCCCCGCGGTCCCCGGGTGGGGGGGGGCCCCACACACCTTTAAATTCATCATGTTCAACTGTGCTATTGTTCCCTGAGTGTGTGTATTTTGTTGTATAGAAAGTTTTATTGTATAGAAAAGTGTTTAAGTTGACAAAAAGTGTTTTACAGAAAAGTGTTTAAGTTGATTATGGACAAAAAGTGTTTTTTTTTATTGTACATAAAGTATTTTACTTAAAAGTGTTTTTTTTAAAGAAAATAAGTGCTTATTTATAAAGTGTTATCATTGCAGTTCCTGTTGAACAAATAGAGTTTTCATGTTGACCATGAAATTTTGTCAACTGTTCTTGTTGAGCAAATGTTATTATTTTTATCATTGAGCATGTCGACTGCAAATATTTGTTTTCATGCAGTGTCGAAATAAATGCTGCCATGAAATATTGTTTTTTTTGTTCTTGAATAGATAGATCTATGGGGAAAATTACTACTTATTCATTGAGCACATATGATTTACAGTTAGTTGCAGTCCGACTGTTGTCCCCAGCAGTATGTATCAATTTAAAACACCCTTCAAATCGTTTCTGTGTGGTCCGTCAATGTCGGGGAAAACAACACTTTTAACTAGAATAATTCAAAATTGCGATAAAATGTTTTTGGAAAAGCCGAAAAAAATCTACTATTGCTATAGTATTTGGCAGGAGTCCTATGATCAAATAAAAGCAATTGCCACATCCCTACCAATACAATTCATACGGGGACTTGATGTTTTCAATAGTATTGAACCGAACTCTTGGCTGATTATCGACGATTTGGTTGAAGCCATTGAACAGTTCTGACAGGAAATGCTACAACTGTTCACTGTCCGCTCCCACCATGAACACATTTCCGTTACCCTAGTTCTACACAATCAGTTTCATCAGAGCAAATGTATGCGAACCCTTGCTTTGAATTGCACCGTCTATATTATCTGTCGAGTCGTTCGTGTTTCTAGATCGCTCAAAACACTCAATAAGCAGATAAAACCCCGCGCCCCTAAAAGTCTGTTGTCAGCGTACACTCAGGTGACTAGCAAGCCCTACGGTTACATTTTGTTGGATCTTAATCAGATCACGCCCGAGGATCTACGTGTAGTCAACGACATTTTGAATAATGAAATGACATTAGATCGTCCAGTGTACAGTAAAAAAGACTCTTTTTTACAATTATGACGCTTAAGAAAATACATGAACAATGGCATCTGTTTTCTGTTTTAATCACTTCAAGACCGTTGTTTAGTAATGCTATACTCAAACACGGTGTTGACAATGATTTCATTAATCTAATATCCGAACTTTGTTTAAATTTCACTGAGGGCAATGTTCAACTGCCAGAAGGTGTTAGACAACAGAGAAAGCAACATCGTTCCACTGTACGCGCCTTGGCTTGTAAAAACAAGGGAAAAAAATTTAAAAGAAAACGGCTCCTTCAGGCAGGCGGTAGCTTTTTCACACTTTTACTGCAAATAGTTTCAGAACTTGTAAACATTTTTCTCTAGAGAGAATGGCAAAACCCTATAAATTGACACCATTTGAACTTGTCCTCTCGCCCATCGAACATTTTGAAGGCAATCTAAGTAAATTCATTAACGACGAAAATATTGCCGATGACAAAAAATGACGCTGCGTTTACTTCAAGATGCATTGCAACGTGTGAACAAACATAAACCATATCTGGAGAGACTTGCCACCGTCGTCACTGATCCCCCTAAACAGGAAACATCTCCTCAAGATTCTGTACAATCAAAGGAGAAGGACTTGAATTCAATTGTATTAAAAATTGGAAACCTATTGCCAGTGACCTATCGAGAACAGAGTAAAAGAGTATTATCTTATCTCATGTTGGAAACTGGCGATCAAGTTCAAGTCGAGAGCACAGGGAAACGAATTATAATTCAGGGAAAAAGTTATAATCTAGTTGATTTAATTTGTGATATGGTGACGAATCGTAAAGGACTTTTATCCTTTGACGATAATCTATACACCTTTCTGTGTGCAATGAACTTCCCCAAAAGTCTTATTGGCAATAAGCAAATTCTAAAGAAACTAAGAGAATATAGTCCTCCAACAACGCCAACACCATCATTTAAAAAAGAAGAAGATTCAATATTTGAAGATACTATCAGCAGCAGCAATGATTTTACAACACCTGTGGCTGCTAGTCAAAAGCGAAGACGAATTGATTCGCCCACCAGTGTGCAAAAGGGGAGTGGACATTACACTACGTGTTTACGCTCAAAATGGATGAAGTTTTGAAAGGTGTCTATGAAAATATTGGCGAAGCGGGAAGTTTAAGTTCCCCCACCACTCTTTCCAAAGTCTCCGGCACCACCACCACATTGAAAAATGCAAAAGAGTATCTAGAAAATGAACCGAGTTACACACTGCATCGGAATCACAGGCTTCGCAGTAAACAATATCGACAAACTAAAGCCTTTTTCCCTCTGCATATAATGCAAACGGATCTTCTAACTTTAGACACACTTCAACAACGTCACAATGCACCCTACAAATATATTCTAGTGACAATCAGTATCTTTAGTCGCTATGCCTATGCCATTCCACTGCGGTCAAAGAGAGGTGTTGAAGTTGCTAGGGCCATTGAAAGTATTCTTCAACGGGATTCGTGTAGAATAGGTCAATTGGATCGCGGTAGTGCATTTGTTAATCCCCATGTACAAAGGTTCTTTTGAAATATAATACAATACTTTATCATAGTCACAATCCGATAAAGACTGCAGTGGCTGAACGATTAATAAGAACGATTCGTCTATTAATTTCAAGATATTGCAAATTGAAAAATACACCGGCTTTTATTCATGATTTAGATAAAATCATGTTTATTTATAATCAACAACCCCATCGATCTCTGTCCAAGTCTGCACCAACGGATGTTCACTACAATGAAAATACATTTGATGCCTTTCTAAAGCAATACTCCAAGGCTGAAAAAGAGAAAAAGAAGAAGAAATTCAATGTTGGTGATACTGTTCGAATTAATAGAACCACCAATATTTTTGAAAAGGGGAATTATTTATGGAGCACTGAAGTTTTTAAAGTGTCCAAAATCCTGGACACCGAGCCCACGACATATCGACTGCGAGACACCAAAGATGATGAGATTCTCGGTGGTTTTTATGAATATGAACTGCAAAAAGTTAGAAACACTAGTGAAATTTATCAAATTGAAAAGATATTGAAAAGTCGTACACGCCATGGTAAGAAACAGTTGCTTGTTCGCTGGCTAGGATACAAGTCGGATTTTGATTCTTGGGTCAGTGTTGAAGACATTAACAATGCCAAGTGATTTCTATGTGAAATTCATGTCCAATGTTTCTGATCCTCTCTCAAAGACTTAAATAGAACAAGTTATTTTTGGACGAAACTCACCCCCACCATCAAATTCGACGGAAAGCATGAATTTGCTCTTGTCGATTGTATTCTAAAAAATATTTCTGACGTCCTGGGACAAGATCGTAAGTATGATATAAAATTAGATCATATAATTTGCTACCGCCCCCAACAGGGGATCAAAAAAAAATTCAAAAAATCAATTGGATGAAACTTCACTTCGTTGATCTAGCATACTAGGACCTCACCTCCATGAACGATTTATGTCGTTCTATTAATAAAAGAATTTCAGAACGTAAAAAGAGGGCTTTTCATTTCAACTATTCAAAGGAGGAGGCCAAGATCTACATTAGTTCACCCATTGCCAGTGAAAAGGTTATTCTCAATGATAATCTAAAGGATGTTCTTGGCTTTAAGCTCAATATAATCAATGGTAAAAGTGCCGGAAACACTAATTTCATTTTCGCTGACTACCCGCCTGCCTTCTCCACGGACACCTGTATATTTCTCTACGCTTCATTTGTGGAAACATCTCGAGTTGGTAATTCAAATTTTCCTCTCCTAAGAGTTCTTGAACGAAAAACTCTAGTGAACACATTCATCACTACAATACAAAGCATCTCCAGTATATTCCCGTAAACACTTCCTATTTGGAACTCTGTCAGTTAACACTAAGAACCGAATTGGGTGATCCAATAGCAATTTCAAAAGGTTTGGCTGTGATTACATGCCATTTTCGACCCATCGTTCAACAGCAAGATGTCTAATAAAAAGGTGGTATTCACTTGTCCTGATATTGACTGCTATATTAATACCCTTGTCCCCAGACAACAGGGCAATGGAATGGACTATTACAAGGGTCGCTCGTCAATGTCTGGCTATGGTCTTGGCAGTTGGTTTGCTAAGCTCTTTCGCTCTTCGTTACCACTGGCTAAAAAATATCTTGTACCGGATGCGACAGATTTTGCATCCTCTACACTATACGATTGGGGCTCTGGCAAGGATTTTAAAAAAAGTGCTTCTGTAAATCTTAGGTCCAGTGCGCGAACCCTTGGCGAGAGATTAAAACAAAATGGTAAAGGCTTAAAAATGTCAAGAAACAATGCATCCCTCATCAGTCTCCACTCAGGTCGGAAACGAAAGACATCATCCCTCTTGTCAAAGAAAAGAAGGAAAAAGCCGACAAGTGCTGTAAACAGTAGAAGAAGAAGCCCCAGGAAGAATAGAATTGTCAGATCGAAACTAGATTTCTTCTCCTAAAATGTCCTACCTACAGCATAAGGATTCTCAACCTTCAATCACCGCCTCGTTGAATCTATTCAGTGCCGAAAATGTTGATGTGAGTGTCAAGCATGGATACTATGAACAATTTTATCCGCAACAACCTCTCTGCGATAATATCCACTTTCAAATTTATTCTAATGAAGACTACTTTATGGACATGTCTTCAACATTTATAGATTTACAAATGAAAGTCCGGAAATCCGATAATACAATGCCAATTCGGGCCGAAGGAATATCCTATGAAAATTGTATATTACATAATCTATTTCGTCAAATTAGTGTCTACATCAATGGCACGCTGGTGAGCACAAGCAACAATCTCTCCAATTATACGAGCTATATGAGATTCATATTGATGACACCCAAGTCATACAAGGACTTGAGAGGCACCTCCAATGGATATGAATATATTACTAATACTGATAGTACAGATGCACTTAAAAATGCTACAACTAGCGAATTACATCTAGTTGGAAAAAAATATCATGAAATATTTAATATAACCCAATGGATACCGCCCAATGTTAAAGTGGATATAAAACTAACGCTTGCACCATCCAATTTCGTAATGATAAAAGAACTTGCTGCCAATCCAGATGTAAGTCTCTCCCTCACCTCGGCAATACTTCATGTACGCAAAAAGCAGGTTATGAGTTCTGTTGCTTTGGCCTTGGAAAAACTGAGAGCCAATGGCAACAATATTAAACTACTTGTTCCTCATACAATCACCAATCAGCGTCATATTGCAATGGGCTCACACACCTTCACCGATTCATCCTTTATCAATGGAGAAATTCCCTCGAAATTGGCTTTGACATTTGTAAAAAGCGCCAGTGCAATAGGATCATGGACTGAATGCCCACATAAATTCGAGATGTTTGGACTTTCATCTCTTGTGTGCAAAGTAAACGGCATCCCACTCTACAATCTATCTTTTGATAGATCCTATAGAACACTGTACGAGTTGACCATGCAAACCCTAGATCATGACTCTCAACTATTCGAAAATGGTATAACCGAAGATATGTTTGCTAAAACACATGGTATCATTGTACTGGATTTGTTGGGTACACAGGATATGAGTATAGTACGTACGGGGAGTGTGCGTTTAGAGTGTACATTTGCCGACCCATTGGCTGTGAGTATTGCCCTAATCTCACTAAATCAATATGAAACCTATTGGGAAATCACTCCCGAAGGCAGTATTCTACTAGACTTGGCGCCATGAAAACCAGTCAAATAATCAATGTATTTAATATGGAACCCTACATGTCCAAGTACAAATCCTATTGTCTACCCTCGGACTATCTTGGAAAAATTCAACGTGTCAACAATACTTTGATTATTATTAATAGCAGTCCATCGACTGTGTTGACGGGTCATTGGCTGTGCATCTTTCAAACAATGAAGACGATTGAATTTTTTGATCCTCTTGGTCTACCCTATACATTCTACACACCCCACATCGGCAACTATATTGAGAGCAGTGGGAAAACTATTATTCAAAATCGGAAGAGGGTTCAGAATCTAACGACTAAACGCTGTGGCTTCCATGCACTACTATATTTTGTGTTCCGATGTAGCGGCTATACTTACAATCAGTTTCTCCACATTTATGTTGACAATCCACGTCTGAATGACTTTCTAGTGGAAAATATCCTCTCAGACCTATATAGTATTTATTTAAGTGCCCTAAGAGTAAAGTGCTTAAAAAATGTTTGTGAATTTGTTTATTAATAAAATTTATATATATATACAACAATTTCTTTAAATCTTCACTTTAGATTTCTTTATCTTCGATGTATAGGCAACTGTCGTGAACCACTAATGCCGGTAAATCATTTGGATTCACTGTATATTGATCTTGATTGACTGCAAAGTCAAGGTCACATTTCCTACAGTATAATGTAACTTCACTTTTGCCATATCTCTTTGTATAGTCAATGATACTATTTGCATTCATATTATAAAATTCATGAGTTTCAATCTGTCTATTTGAAGCAATATCACATACAATGTTTTCAAGTGGTGAATCACATTCGGTAACTGCCAAATAAAAATAATTTGGTTTATAGTCATAGTAGGTGGTGTCATCAAAACGATGACGTAGAAACCAAAGTGTCTTGTTGCCCCAACAGTTGAATCGTAGACCAGATTCCTCTTCCCAGAATAATTTAACTCCGCGACGATACCAATCTCGTAGAAATAAACTGAAATCACGTTTGGGATTCTTTCCAATCATAGCGGGGTAAGTATTCTCCCACTGATCGCATTTATCATAGTGACAATTGGAGCACAGGTGCCCTCTAGGATGAGAGTCGCACACCTCCTCAAGACATGAATTACATCCGTTAATTTGTACTGCATAGCCTCTATGTAATTTACAAGGATTACAGAATTTACACTTTTCACTATAGTCATCAATAATTGTATATTTCTCGCATTGATTCCAACTGCCAAGAGTGTACATGCACAATGGGCGTATATAGAACATTTTTCGGTTTCCAATGTCAACTCACTCACAGCTAAAACGAAACTGATCCTCTTCGTTCGATAAATTCAACGAGAGGGAAATGGTGGGAGAGAGGAGTAGCTCTGTGACGTTACCTCTTTCGAATGAGGTGCCATCTACATTGAATCCATTGGCAATATTTTCAAAAGTATGTCCACAATATGATTCTGCTTTGTTTCAATTAATATATCAATAAATTGACTATAAGCATTTGAATCACATTTTAAAAGTTTCATACAATAGTCAAATGGGGGAGAATCACTCCTCATTATATTGTCAAGTGTTCGCCGACAAGAGAATATCCTGCGTTTAAGAGATAACTCGAGAAAATCATCATCCAAAATCAAATGTTTTTCCACAAACACTAGATTTGATCTAATTCTCTCTTTCTCAAATTTATTCATTTTTCAAACCTTTCACTCCGACTGCTGACTCTAGACTGACCTTGATTCGTTAGCCCTAACCAGAAAAGAAAAGGAACATTTTCGATTTCAGAACAATTTTATTGAATAATTACAACAACAACAACAATAATACAGAGCATGTGCAATTACCGATACTGTTTATTGTCTTCAATATGTTTCACCAATGCACTTAAAGCCAATTGAAGTCTATTCACATGTGCTATATCAACTTTTGCGGCAAAACATAATTGATCCTCCATTTTAAATTTACTCAAGGATATCACATATCTTGCATATACTGCATCCCATTCCAGACAAAGCCGTGATCCTTTCGTGATTTCCACCGCAATGCTTGGTGCTCTTGTACTATTATCATCAACTCCACTATCAACTTCTAATAGGGTAAACATTCCACTCGTCATCGTTAACACACACAAATATATATCCAAATGAGTAAAGTCAAACTGTTCTTCTTCTTCTCACTCCTTTGAATTCTATTCACAGACTAATAAAACTATAGCAAAAATCCCTTCCTTATATTCCCTCCGCCGCTAATATGTAACCGACTCGCTGATTGGCTGAGAAGGGGGATGTAACCGATTCGCTGATTGGCTGAGAAGGAAACACGTGATCTAACTGTTTCCGGGAAAGTCATAACATTTGGCAAATTCCTGTTTTTTCATTCTCACTGAGAAAACCATAAAACAGACATGAATTGCTGTTGACATCCATATATGTGACAAAGTTCCTGTTTTTCAAATTCTCACTGACAAAAACCATTAAACATCCATGAAAAACATCAAATAAATCGACCCACACACATAACCATCCATGAAAACATACATAAATGTGACAAAATTCCTGTTTTTCAAATTCTCACTGACAAAAACCATAAACCACGTGGTTCTCGTGCCAATATATGGTGTTAAAAAAAGTTGTAGGTGGCAGCAGGGGTGACTCGTGGGGGCTCCTGACCCCTCTCTACTAGAATGCTGGTTAATTGAGCGGATAGCTGAGAGGAATTCATGTGCTATTAAACAGTTGTGTAAGTTTCTTCGTTTAGGGACTAAACATGGGGAATCATGTTTAAGGGGATAGCTTGTTAAGGTTTTTAGGATTTGAATTTATTATGATTGGTGTTTGTTGGTTCAAATGCTGAACCTTGGTGTGTTTCTTTTTTGTCTTTTTGCTGTTGCTTTTTTTTGTTAATATTATCTAAAGTCGTATGTTGTTCCTGAGCTTTGTTTGTAGACTATATTTAAAAAAGGAACTAAAATTTTTTATTTCCAAATGAGCCTCCTCCAAAGTTTATACGGACCACCTCTTCCATAAGAACCTTATATGTCAACAATGGGCAACATGCATAACACTGTATAAAGATAATTAGCAGTAAGTTTACCGCAGATGATTTCTGGCTCTTCATTCTCGGTGCGCACAAACAGCTCCTCCCACTTCCTCTTGCATTAGCGGGTTAGTATGTATTCGTCAATCAATGAAAAATTATTCAAAATTATATTGTTCGTAATTGCGAAAGCAAAAACAAACTTGGCAAGCCACCGAAGTTGTTTGCAACTGTCCCATCTCACAGGTATGACTTAATTTATATACAAATTATGACTTAATCTTTTATTTATATACAGTAGACTTAACTGAATGGCCTATGTAGGATTTCTAAAAAGGGGGGGCAGGAGGTTGATGAAATTTGTGAAAATAAGAAAATTTCTAATGTTAACTTCTAATCAATACTGCAACAGGGAAATAGCCAAAATTTCATAGTGGAGAGGGATCCATAAAGTGGCGGGAGTTTTGGAAATTGGTCGCAAAATGTTTTACCACAAAGGGGCAACCTAACAGTTTTAGCACAGATTATCTATTAGGTTTCAACATAGTCTGTGGTTTTAGATAGTAATATTGCGCAATGGAGTGTCAAAACTTTTTCTTACTATTTTTTTTATTGGTAAGGAAAAAGGTTCCCTTTAATTTCCATTTTATTTTGTTTTCCTTTCAATTTCCGTTAATTTTCATTTAATTTTTCCTCGTTTATGTTTTTTTTGGGCCATAGAAATTTGATACAGGATCTTTGTTTTTCTTCTAATAAATGGTGGAATAGCTGTCAGTGGCAGATCCAGGGGAGGGGTGAGGGGGCGCCGCCTAACATAGTCTAAAGTAGTGTAATTTACTTAATTAACGGAAGTTTGCGTTAATTAAACTTGCTCCTAACGCAAGTTTATCAGATCAACCTATTTTACACCCTCTCCCCCCCCCCAAAAAAAAATCCTAGATCCGCCACTGATTGCTGTGATGGTTTATCAAATTTTTTTTTTCACGTCGTGATATATATTTTCTCAGATTGTAGTTCGTGTGTGACTGAATAAAGGCTAATTACCTGTTTTGGCGGAGAGCCGAGATAAGAGCTAGTTTCGGTGTGTACGAAAGTTATTGTATGAAATTCTTAGATCTTTCCTGAACTTTAAAGAATAAACACCTCTATTTGAAAATCTTTGACCTTTGTGAATTTAGATAGTGATGCTTAAAAACAGCTCCTCTCATTTGATCTGCCATCAGTGGTCCAATTACCCTGGAACACGTATTCTGGCAGAAACTTTCTCAAAATGCCTTTGAAACCAACTCGAGACTTCGAAACATACTTGTAATTCCTAAAAACATCTAATAATAACATTGCACTTCTAATTACCGATTTTCATATATGTATTGGAATAAATCAATTTAAAATTAGATTCTTTAAAATACAGTGTTACAACGTTGAAACCAAGTTTCATATTCCAGAGAAATCTGACTTATCCACCCATGAAAAGATCTAATGTCTTCTGTTTCTACATTCTCCGGAGCACTCGCACCTTGGTCCGGGTTTTGTTTTTATAATGGGGGAGATAGAGAACGATCATACTGTCTATTATTTATATACTGTGATGCATAACTTATAGCCCATGCCCCGGAGGCTGTGGGGCGTTTTGTCAAACATGGAGGGATAGTTATTTTCACTTTGTACTATTTTGAACAAAATGGATATTTCACATTTTAATCTGAAGCAAAAGGGGAAAAAGGGACGTGGGGGAAAGGGAGCTGGTTACCCTCCGAGGTCACTTTTGACTCTTAAAAAGGGCACTATAACTTCTAATTTCCAATCGGATGAGCCCCCTCCGAAGTTTACACGACCACCCCTTCCATAAAAAAAATTATATGTCAAATTGCATAACTCACAGCCAGGGGGCTGGAGGGGTGGGGTTGTCAACTCCAAAAACCATAGTTATTTCACCTTTGGACTATTTCGAACAGATGACTGAGTCAAAATTTGTGTCGGAAGTATTTGGGGAAAAAAGGACGTGGAGGAGGGGGCTGGTTGCCCTCCGATCACTTTCGACTCTTAAAAAGGGAACTGGAACTTTCAATCTCAAATGGACTAAGCCTCCTCCGAAGTTTATACGACCACCCCTTCCGTATAAACCTTATATGTTAAGAATGGGCAACACATAACTTACAGCACTTGCCCCAGGGTATTCTCAACCCTGGGGGCACAGTTAATTGATTTTTGAACTATTTTCAGCAAAAGGGCTATATCAAAATTTTGATTGGATGCATTTGGGGGAAATAGGGTGTCGGGGGGGGGGGGGAATTTTGGCCAACCAAACACTTTTTATTCTTAAAAAGGACACTAGAACTTCCGGTTTCCAATCGAATGAACCCCCTCCGAGGTTTACAAGACCACCTCTTCCATATGAAGTGCTTCAGAAAAAAAAATATTGAAGCCTTATGGCTCTTTACTATAGCCTACGTTATAGCGTTGCCTCTGACTAGAACAAAAGATGAACTGACGCAGATCCTTGCCGAGATATTTGCTTTTTCTGTCAAAGTTCCATTTCACTGGCTGTAATTTTCCCTCATTTGAGTTTTATTTGTTATCCCGGCTATACATTTTTCTTCTAGAATTGAGAAATTTCTTGGATCGCAATCCTATCCTCTGCTCTTATTTAACGCTTAAAACGCTTATAGCAAGCACATACGAGTTAACGAAGCGAAAACATAGTAAAGACCTTTAAATGCAAACCCTGAAAATAAAACTGTAGAGAAAAGAATTGTAGTCCACATGCATGTCTGTGGCACTAAAATACCCCTCAGAAAACAAAAAGAGAAACAAATGTGTTATAAGCTTATCATATACAACTTTCCAAAAGACTAATAGCAACATCGATACTGTTAAAAATGATTTTACCTCTTCTTGAGACAATGATAACATTGACGAAATATACCATGACGAAAACGGCGACATGGTTGGGTCTATATCTCCCCGTATTTTGAACAATCTAAAACAGCAATAATAAAAATAATGTTATTAATAGCAAAATAACAACGAAGTGGTTTCTACCAAAATAAACATACAACGTCATAAACTGAACACCTCATTTTTTGCCACAGTGCTACAATATTTTTTACGATTTCACTTAAATTAAAAGAGAGAGAAAAAGGGGTGGGGAACTGAAATAACTTTTCTTAGTTCTTTCAAATCAGTTTTATTTTTTGTCAATTAACAATATACTAGCGGCCATGCGGAAAATTCAGACAAAGCAAAGGCAAGATTCTTGACATAGTAAATGCAGCCAAATTAAATATTTACAATTAAATTGAGACATGGTAAGAGAAAATAAAAAGGAAGAAGATTCACTTTTTCAAATCGAGTAACAATTTCAGTCTTGTACTAGTGTCTATGTTATGTTGGCGTCCCTGACTTCCTTATTGTTACCCAGCGTATGAAACAACTGCTTGACAAATTTTAAGCCTTTCTTTTCTAGCTACTTTGCGGAGCCCGACAGTCTCAAATTATTGAATGCAACAGCATCATCGCTATTAACAAGTGTGCCAATATTTTCATCAGTAATTTCATAGTGATCGTCTCCTGATAGCCTATTTTCTGCTTCAGCCAGAGATATATCCTCGAATCAAGGGAAACGTTCGACTAAGGGCAAAACATTTACCTGGGTCTCATCAGGAGTACTTTGAGCGATTTTTTTCTCCCACAACATGTTATTCCATGACCTCGCAGTTGTGCCATGACATCGTATTATATGTGCCACAAGGTTGTCCCAGTCAGTTGAGATCTAAAAGGCCACACACTTCACTTTTTTATCTTCAATTTCTTGTATGGGGTTTGAAAACGCCATTCTTTAGTAGTTTCTCTCAAGAGCTTCCAAAACCCCCTTTTCCATTAGTTGGCAAATAGAAGTCACATTTGGAGGGAGAAACATGGCCCTTATGTCGCAATCCCTATCTATATCTGCATGAGGATGATTTGTGCGTTTTCTAACAGTAAAACTGAATTTCTGGGTAGGTTAATTATGTCTTAAGAAGTTCCCTGGTGATGGCACAGCCTCTTGTAAAAACCAATATTTGACAAGTCACTGCTCGTCCAGGCTATTATCCATAAACATATTTTTCTTGCAGAACATATTTTGAAATTTTCTTAAAAACTCTGGGTTTTTCCCTTTCCACTAACCGTTCATTCCATTTTGTAAGTTGATGTAGCAGCACTGTCGGCGAAAATGGTAACTCTCTGAGACCCAGGTAAATGTTTTGCCCTTAGTCGAACGTTTCCCTTGATTCGAGGATTTATCTCTAGCTGAAGCAGAAAAGAGGCTATCAGGAGACGATCACTATGAAATTACTGATGAAAATATTGACACACTTTTTAATAGCGATGATGCTGTTGCATTCAATAATTTGAGACTGTCGGGCCCCGCAAAGTACCTAGAAAAGAAAGGCTTAAAATTTTTCAAGCAGTTGTTTCATACGCTGGGTAACAATAAAGAAGTCAGAGATGCCGAAATAACATAGACACTGGTGCAAGACTGAAATTTTTACTCGATTTGAAGAGGTAAATCTTCTTGCTTTTTATTTTTTCTTGCCATGTCTCAATTTAATTGGAAATATTTAATTTGGCTGCCTTTACTATGTCAAGAATCTTGCCTTTGCTTTGTCTGAATCAACATTAAGACTTCAATAGTTCTATACACTGGGGCTGCTGCCTCAATTCTAGCTGTGAGGCTCTCACTCAATAATATTTTATAATAAAAAAACCAAGTAATTTATAACGTTATAATAAATAATATTTAAAAATATAACACATATTCTGTGTTCGACGAAACAATTTTAATTAGCAATGACCTAGGAATCAAACGAATTGTCCGTGAATCAATTGAAACAAAACGAAACTTAAATAATAATGCATCTTTAATTAGAGACTTGGGTGAGTACACACTCAACCCTATGGACACAAAATTAACTATAGAAAATAATCTAATACACAGTAAAATAAAAATTAGGAGCCAATCAAAATATACCCGCTCCCAAAAGAAATACAAAATTAGCAAGGAGTTGTAACAATTTTTGATCAATCCAGGTTTCTTGAATTAAACTCTCTTGTTTTGTCAGTCTTGGCTGAATATGTAATGCGAGGAAGCCTGGAATCTTTTAAATAAAATTATTTTATGATTTTAGCTAAAAACAAATTGTTATAAATTTTGTCCAAGAGATTTATAACAATGACAATACTAAAAGAAACCACAAATAAACATAATAAGGCTCAGAGAAAAAAAAAAAGAAAAGTAAAATAAAAAAGTGAAAAATGATGATGTCTGTTAAGGAAATATAACAAAAGACACACTACCATGCACCTTCATTATTTACCCTTCAACACCCAAGTAACTGCATATAATGACTAAGCATAATTTACATAAATACTCTTAAATGAAAAATTATTGTCTATTTTCTTATAATTATTGTTAAGCGTATTTCATAATTTACAACGTCTATAAGTGATTAAATAAAAAAACAAGTTTTTTTCAACTGAAAGTTAGGAGCAACATTAAAACTTAAAACGAACAGAAATTATAACGTATATGAGGGGGTTTGTTCCTCCTCAACACCTCACTCTTTACGCTAAAGTACAAAAAAAAAGCTTCGACGACCATAGTGTCTCAGGAGTCGTTCTTAAAGAATTGCCACAGAACTCAAACTTTAGCGTAAAGAGCGAGGTGTTGAGGAGGAGGAACCCAACTCATTTACGTAATAATTTCTGTTCGTTTTAAGTTTTAACATTGCTTCTTACTTTCAGTTGAAAAAATTTGTTTTTTTATTTAATTTCTTATCGTTTCTTTTTTTTAAATAATGCCAGGAAATCTGACTACACCTCCACGGAAAATCCCTCTTCCCCACGGATTAATTCTCTTGACAAATCGATCCTGGTGAAAATCTACCATAGGTAATTGCCCTTAAAGTCTCCATGCACGAAATTGAACCGGCAATGAGGAAGCAACATATAACTATAATTTCAAATAGGAATTCAAATAAATTCCCCTTGTGCAAAATTTCCCCTGAAAATTTCACCCCCTGGAAACTACCCTCCCGGTGGAAAATCCCACCAGCATACAACTTCCCCTTCCCCACCCAATAAATGTATGCATACTTCCCAATAACAAATACTATACGTAAACAATGGGCAAATTCTGTAACTTAAAGATCTTTCCACAGGGGCTGTGGGGGGGGGGGTAATGTTATCTCCAAAGGCATAGTTATTCGGCCTTTCAACTATGCTGAACCTAATGGCTATTTAAAAATTTTAATCGGATGATTTTGAGAAAAAAAAGGGCGTGGGAGGGGGCCTAGTTGCCCTCCGAATTTTTGGTCACTAAAAAGGGCACCAGAACTTATAATTTCCGTTCAAATGAGCTCTTTCCCAATATTTTAGGACTACTGGATCGATACGATCCCCCCTAGGAAAAAAAGAGACAAATAAACACGCAACCGTGATCTTTCTTCTGACAAAATATACGAAATTCCGCATTTTCAGATAAGAGCTTGAAACCTCTACAAAAGGGTTCTCTGATACGCTGAATCTGATGGAGTGATTTTCATTAGGATTCAGTGACTTTTAGGCGTGTTTCCCCTGTTTTTCCAAAAACAGGAAAAATTTTCTCAGGCTCGTAACCCTTGATGGGCAAGACTAAACTTAATGAAACTTATATGTTTAAAATCAGCATAAAACGCCGATTCTTTAATATATCTATTGATATCAAAATTCCACTTTTTGGAATTTCAGTTACTATTGAGCCGGTCGCTCCTTACTTACAGTTCGTTACCACGAACTGTTTGAAAGGTAAGTCGATCCCAACCCATTTACATAAAAATTCGGACTAACGGGTATAAAATGACAAGGAAGAGAAGACCTCTATTTATTTTGTTTTATTATTTAGATCTCTATTTATTAAGAATTTTGTTTTGTTATGGCGAGGCCGTTCTTTATCCAGTAGAGTACTCGCTCAGCTCTAAAGAATAATTTTCCAGTTTCTTGAACCTGTACCCAAGTATACTTCTTCAGAACAAAATTTCAAAGCTCTCAATATTTGTCCAAAAGTACAAATATCAAGCCCGTATTTTCGGTACCATCGAAAGAGTCTGAGGACTCTTTCTGAGGAGTAGGGGGGGGGGGGTAGAACTCTCATCCTTGAGGGGGGTTGGCACTTCTTACAAATATCTTCGCGGAGATTTTGAAAGGTATTCGCCTTATATTATCATATTAATTAAAAAAAAACTTTTTCCACAAAATAAGTTTTTCAAAGAAAAGTAAAGAACTCCATTAAACAAAAAATGAGCAAAAATAAAATCAAATGATCTACCAAGCGTGAAACTACCACAAATTAGCATCGATATAGAAATGAAACCCAAAACAAACAGAAATTACAATAAATAACCAAGTCAAACTCAAAACGAGCAGAAATTAAGATAAGTTGGGCTCAAAACCCCTATGCCTTCCCAAGGCCAGAACATAATTTGCACTTCACTGAAAAAAATATAAATGTTTTACTTTTATAACTTTAATAAATCAAATAATATTAACATTTTGATTACTAAATATCAGTATATGTATATTAAACTGACAATGTATTTTTTTTCAGTAAAGTGCAAATTATGTTCTGGGGTTTTGAGTCCAACTTATGGGTTGCGTAAAATGACTGTGGGGGGAGTGTCCTGCTCAAAAGTATAATTTCGTGAACTTTAACTACGTGGAAAAAAATGGCTGTCTCAAAGTTTTTGATTGGATGTGTTTGGGGAAAAGGTGGGCGTGAGAGCGCGGTTAGTTGCCCTCCAATCACTTTCGACTATTAAAAAGGTCACTAGCTCTTTGAGTTTCCAATCGAAGGAGCCTTTTTTGAACTTTTTATGACAACACCTTGTATAAAAACCTTATACGCCTCCGAAGCATAACTTGCAACACTTGGCCCGAGGGTTGTGGGGGAGTATCCTCCTCAAAAATATAATTTCTATCTGGAAACCAACTACGCTGAACAAAATGGCGTTCTCAAAATTTTTATTGGATGTGTTTCGGGAAATGGTGGGCGTGGAAGGGGTGTTAGTTGCCTTCCAATCCCTTCCAACTATTAAAAAGAGCACAAACCCCTCCGATTTCCAATTGAATGAGCCCTTTTCGAAGTTTCTATGACAACTTCTTCGATACGACGTGCCCTGCTCTAAAGGAAAAAAAATAATAAATGATACATTGTGCCAACATCGTTCTTATATGCCCTCAGGGCATAACTTAAAACCCTAGCCCAAAGGGTTGTGGGGGAGTGTCCTCCTCAAAAACATATTTTCTATCTGGAAATCAACTACGCTGAACAAAATGGCTATCTCAAAATTTTGATCGGATGTGTTTGGGGGGAATGATGAGCGTGGGGGGGGGGGGGCTATTTGCCCTCCAATCACTTTCGACTATTAAAAAGGGTACGAGCCCTTTGAATTTCCAATCGAATGAGCCTTTTTTTAAGTTTCTACGACAACGCCTTCTATAAAAGCCTTATATGCCCCCAGGGCATAACTTAAAACCCATGCCCCGAGCGTTGTGGGGGAGTGTCCTCAAAAACCTATTTTATATGTGGAAATCAACTACGCTGAACAAAATGGCTATCTCCAAATTTTGATTGGATGTGTTTGGGGGAACGATTGGCCTGGGGGGGGGGGCTAGTTGCCCTCCAATCACTTTCGACTATTAAAAAGGGCACTAGCCACTCCAATTTCCAATCGAATGGGCCCTTTTCGAAGTTTCTACGACAACTCCTTCGATACGAAGTGCTCGGGTATGGAGGGGAAAAAAAACATTGTGCCCACATCGTTCTTTATTTAGGCAACGCTATCACGCTGCCTATGATAAACAATTACAAGCAGAATAAAAAAAATTATTACATATTATGTATCACTTTGCTTTTATATTGAAAAGGAGAGTGCTGTTCAGCTTTTTACGCCTGCCTCCAGATGGTTTGTTGGGCAAAATTAGCATGAATATACCATTACATATTTAAATTCGAACCGTAATTTTTGTATCCTTATATATACCCTATCGGTACTTGTCTATTATAGCACCTATGTATATAGAAGCTAGAGACCAGTTTCTTCTTTAGTTTCTTTCAGCTTAGCGCGAGACAAACAAAGACAGACAGAATAGATGGGAAATATATAATTTGGGCTTTATATTTGCACATTAGGCGGGGAGGGGGGAGTATTTGGGCAGCGTGGAGTTAGAAATAAATTATTACTTCATAATATGTAAAATAACTGTACCTAATACATGTTGCATGCAGACCTGCTATACTTTACCCCTCCCCCTCCTCCTAATAGGCAAATTTGTGAATAAAGTATTATATTTTCATCAAATTTTGTGATATTTCATTTAGAAATGGGTGTCAGAGAAACTGGTTCAGCTTTCTACTTAGCTTCTATACACACAGGCGCTATAACAGACAAGTACCGCCCTATCTTTTACTGCAACTCAGAATTGGTCAAAAAAAGAAAAAAATCTGCGACCTAGCCAACACAAAGGATTAGATTATCCTACAAACAAGAACGAGGTGGGCAAAGTGATTAATTCAGCTAGATTAAATAGCCTGGCAAATCTAAACAGTTCTATTGCACAAGCCTCATGTTCTGACCATTATTCAGAAATATTATACTAAATGAATTATGTAACAAACACGTTCTATTTAAAATTTGCTTTCTTGGGTTCTTCCTCCTTCCCAGAGTCAGGCAAAAGGTCTTCTCGCTTCCGTTTATGTATAATTACATCTGCAAAAAAACTGAAATTTGGTCCTGACGATGTCGATGGTATTAGTACTGATCATCCAAAAACAAATTACCCACCTTGGTTTTTCTATTTGCAGCTGCTTTTCAAAATGTGCCTTTGTTGTTCCCTAGTTGTTCCCGACTGCTTCTTCTGCCAAAACATAACTTTCGCTCTGAAACAAGGTAAGGGTGGTTGCCTCCAATCTTAGTAAAATTTTCGATATGTCCTATTTCCCTTTTTAATTTAATCATACTAATTTCGGGGGAAATAAATTTTGCTTCTGGTGTTGGATTCCAGCACACTCACCACACTCTTGCTTTCCTTCTTAAAGAAACTTTGGCTAAACGGGTATTGTCTTCATATTTGTACTCTTCATATTTCTAAGGAATTTGAAATTTCAATTCGTATTCAGGCTGTTTATGCTCTATTTAGTCACCGTATTCACTTAAAGTTATTTTTCTTCTAAAACCCTGGTATGGAAATCAAATCTTGATTTTTTCAAATTGTGATTCTTAGCTTTTTCTAAGCTGGCACACCACAAAATTTTTACGGACTGTCCTTCTATAAAGTTTCGAAAGAAAATTCTCATTTTTTGACGGAATACCTTTAATAAGATATCCTTTTCCCAGACCCAATTTCAGCATTTATTTGTTCAAAAATTTTCCTCCGTTCAATCGAAAAAAAAATCAGACTTTCTGACGATATAAGTTTCATTAAAACAGTACATCTTTCCAGCACAAAACGGGGGAAGTGAAATGGTTTTTCTAGGATTCCTCGGAAAGTAGGTGTCAGCTTTTAGTTTTTTGTCGTTTATTCAGGTCTCTTATCAAAGCTCAGTGCTGTCCGAAACTGCGAATCAGCACTTTTCACCAAATCTGGACTATTTAGAATAATATTAATTTATCGCAAGTTTTAGGTATATTCTGGGGATGGATAGAATTGCAACTGACAAGAAAGGAGTATCTATACTAATGATTAGAATAATCTGATTAGACTATCTAGAGTAATATAGATTAGAGATGACTGGAGTATTTAGAGTAATATATATTTATCGCAAGGGAAACAGCTCTTATGAAAGCTCTACAAGTTACGGCAAGATAACCCAATTAATTCTGAACAGTTCACCAACAAAAGCTAAAAAAAAAAACTTAAAAAGGACTACATAGGGCGACCCTTTGATGCAATAGAAAAAATACCACCGAAATTCAATTTTGAACATTGGAGTCGAAAAATAGTTAAAAAGTTTTACCCGCCAAAGATAATTGAGAAGCTGACTGATCAACAGAATAGGCTGTCAGAAACTGCGAATCAGCACTTTTTGCCAAATCATGCTTTGGTCCGTTTATTTTATCAGTAGTTTTTGCATTTTTTTTTCATAATGTTTCAATTTATAATTTATCATTTCGAAAAATATAGATATGAATAAATATTATTATATATTATAGCTGGGTCTTACCGTTCGTGAATTGTCTCAGCGATATTCTGATCCTGTTTTGGTTCCATAAAAGAGGAAGGTTTAGACAGCATTTTTTTCACAAAATCAGAAGAGTTTCTAAGAAATTGTAGCTCTTCGGGGTTAACGTTTGATAAGATCTTGTTCAAGCGTGTTGGAGATAAAAGGAATAATGTGGGGTCCTGGGCACAGGTTTCTGCCTGAAAAAAAAAATCAATGCCAAAATTGTACCAAAGCGCTGTGATAGGTTTATAATAGTGTTTTCACTTTTGAGATTTTCACCCCGCATATTGATTTTTATCAATACCCTCTAGGCTTCTGCTTTTTTCCCTATGGTTTTTCAGAGCAATTAGTTATTTAAAAAAAAGAGGATCCTATGGTGGCATACTGGCTTTACCCTCAGCTTGGTAATACGGAGCACAGAGTTCGAACCTCAGCTGTAGCAGCATATTGCAGGGCTTATGCAAGGACCTTGGTAGTCAAGAAGCGTCGTTAAACCAATACGTACAGGAAAAGAGTCATTTCTTAAAAATACCGCCGAAAATGCTGATAAGATAAACACAACTTTAAGCCTCCTCAACTGCTGGTCAAGGACCAGTATAGGCCAAATTCAACTATAGAGATAATGACGTTCATCCTTTAAACTTCCTAATCAAAATGAATTCAAACAAGTCAGCTTCCCGCTCTATAGGCTGCAGAGCAGCAAGACTGCTATATATATATATATATATATATATATATATATATATATATATATATATATATATATATATATATATATATATATATATATATATATATATATATATATATATATATATATATATTATATATATATATATATATATATATATATATATATATATATATATTATATATATATATATATATATATATATATATATACATAATATACATATATATATATATATACATAATATGTATATATTTCATAACAGATCCGTAGCTCGGTAGCGTTAACTCTTTTGGAAGTCTTTTCCATTATGTGCGTCATGAAATGAAGAAAAGAGTTCATCAGAAGATTGGAAATTTTCAGAAATTTTCAAAAAAAAAAAAAAATTCTAACCAAGCAGAATAGCTTAACGAAAAGGTCCAAGTTCCAAAAGTAAACGTTTAATGTATCATTTTATGTCACACTCGTAAAGAACATGGAATTACCTGCCAGCATAAGCTGTCGAGTCTAAACCAAACAAGATGAGAAGTAAGAGCTAGTTTCCTAGTTATGCCTATTAGGGATCAAAAGCGGAGTTGACCTTTTTAGGGAAGGGAGGTGTGGGTAGTCCCAAAGTTTCTGTTTTCAGAACACCTACATCAAGGGGTAGCCATATCTCAATTCAACCAAACCAGATAGGAGTTAACAGTCAGTGGCCTTGTTCCGTCGTTTGGGTGTCTGAAAACAACTCAATTTCTGCCCGGAAGGAAAGGTTCGTCCCTATATTCTTTTCATCGAGACATCTATGACAAAAAGTTATCAGATCTCAACAAGAGAGAAACAACAGCATAATGTAAAAAATATGCCTTTTTGGGACATTGACCCACTTCAAAGAATGAAGAGGAATCAGAGGGATGAGGTTCCTAAACTCTCATGTCAGAACATCTAACGGAACGCCCAGTAAGATCTTCATTAAATGTAGAAGAATTAAAAATTAGGCACCCCAACTGGGGAATTTCAAGATCAATACCTATCCCAATATCGGAGTGGATCCATGGTTGTTTTTTTTTACCCCATATCAACTGAGTTTATTGTGATACGAGAGAAAATATCCAAGCTGGGTCTTTTGAGTCTTCGAATACAATATATTCTATGCGGGGAAAATAGGTCCCTAAATCCATATTATCAGGATATTTACCAGAAAAGATGGTCGGATCTCAACCAAACTTTGTGGTAAGTAAGAAAAAGTGATCTAGTTATGCCATTCGTGGGTCCAGATTTAACTCAATATTTGCGCGGAAGAGAAAAGGCGGAGGTTTCTAAATTCTTATCATTAGGATACGCAACATATGGGGTTATTCAATCTTGAATAATTTGGTCAGGAGTCAGAGTAGAGTATCCATTCTTACCTAAGTGGGGGGAGGCCTCCCTAGATTCTTGCTATCACATCTAAAAGAACAGGTCATTGGATTTTAACCGAAAATAAGAGCTACCAGTCCATTTGTACCTTTCTAAAGCCCAAGCCTGATCTACCATATGTAGTAGGGAGGGGGTCCTCGGATTCTTGGCACCTCGACATCTGCCAGAACAGCTTCTTTATTACTTTATTATTAACTGTCTGTAGATCCAAAAAGGCGAAAGATGTACAATCTAAACTTTCCTCCAACATGGAGATTGTTAAGCAGAGAGGACTTAGATTTTTTTGATTTTTTTAGTTAACTAAATATCTCAAAAAAAACCCTGAAAGTGAAGTTTTTAATGACCCTGTAATATCAGACTTCGGTCATAGGCATATTTACTGAAAAGGATTATTTGATATCAGCGGAACTTGGTTGAACTTAAGAGCTACATTTTTAGCTATTCCTGTTGAGAGGTCAAAACTCAACCGGACTTTTGTGTGGGAGGGAAGGGGAAGAGCTTCTTGAATTCTCGTCACTGGTAGGAGACGTCATCAGATATCAAACAAACTTGGTGGGAAGTGAGAATAAGCGTAACTTGTCTTACAAGCGCCCGGTTAAAACTCTTCCTCTGGAGGGGTGTCTTAAATTTTTGTTTTCAGCATATCTACCTGAAAAGATTGTCAGATCTCACCCAAACTTTGTGTGAAGCAAAAACTAGGGTCCTAGTTCTGCTTCCTGGATACAAAACACAATATGGCCGATTGGGGAGAAGGGTCCCTCAATTCTTTGTTTTCCTTTATTACATCTACCAGAACGGAGTATTGGATCTCAGCCGGATTTGTTGCGAAGTAACAGCTAGTGGTCTAGTTGCAGCTTTTGGGGATTATGACTGGATTCAACCTCTGTGAAAGGCTGGACAAGAAGTGGGGATTAAATTCATATCATCGGGATATGTGTCAGAAAAGATTGTTTGATCGCAACCAAACTTGATGAGAAATAAGTGCTGGTGTCCTAATTGCCTTTTGCATGCCTCGCGCTGATCCATCTGAAGTGGGAAAGAAATCCATAGCTTCATCATCACGACGTCTACCAAAACAAGCTATGTTGTCAATGTTGGTGGTTCACACTCGACCTAGCCACTTTGGGAAGGGGGTAGGGGAACTCTGAATTCTAATAATCATGACATCTTCCAAAAGGCGGTCGCCAAACTTCAACCAAACTGAGTCAGAAAAAGAGTAAGTTTCCTAGACGTGTGTTTTAAGAGTCTGGTTCAGATTATCCCGCATTAGGGGGGAGGGGATCCTTCAATTCTTATCGTCAGCACATCTACGAGAAGGGGATGTCGGATCTCAGCCAAACTATGGGGAGAAATAACAACTTACTTACTTAAGACAAGACATAGGCTGTTCAGCCAGAATTAGCATTACGAAGCTGAATGACCAAATGCTTCCATTAGGTTCTGTCTTCTGTGTGGTCGAATAAATTCCAGCCACAACAAGTCCCATTTTTGATCTTGCTTCAAGAAACTCTCAAGCGGTTCGACATCCTCTTTGACAAAAATATGGCAAGATTTCATCTGGATTGTTCTTCCCCGAAGAATGACTGTTGGTAGTATCAGGGTCTCTTTTAGTTGCCTCATTACGTGGCCTAATCACTCGAGACGGCTTTTCTTGATCAAACTAGAAACATCAAGTTTTGTCCGCATGTTTTCATCAGCCGTTGGTTGCTGATTCTTGGTGAAATCCTTACGTTGCTAATGTCCCATAGGCATCTTCGGTCAAGAGTGTCAAGGTGACGGGCTTACGCCACCCTGAAGGGCCAGGTCCATAACTATATAAGAAAATTGAACGCAGGCATGCTGAGTAGATCCTGAGTTTCATCACGAGGTAGATTTTCGATCTGGTTCATAGCATTTTTTGGAGGTAGCCAAAGACGGACCAAGCATTGCTAATCTTGCATTAAATCTCACTAGAACCTCCACCTTTAGCATTTATCAATGACACAGATATTTCAATTCTTCTACTCTCTCAATAGGTTCTACATTCACAATATAGAAGTTTTCTCTTTGGTTGGGAGATATTTTGTCTTGGGGACACTAGTCACGAGCCCTCTTTCGCTAGCAGAGTTCACTATTCTTTCTATCATATTTAGTGCTTTCTGGGCGGAGTCAAAAGTGGCTACCATTATCAGCATATTTAATGTCAGTAATAATTTCTTGTACTGAGATGAGGTCACCATCATTTTCCTTCAGTGCGTTTTTCATACTCCCATCAATAATATAGTTTAAAGAATTAGCGATGCCGGACATCCTTGGAGGCCACCGCATGCTTTTTCAAAATTTCGTTTGCTCACAATATACTCGTACGTTACTCAGGGTATTCTCATAGGATTTTTTGTAGCGGGTCAACTATCCTGGTCGGAACACCGTCTTTGAGCCTTATTTGCTACAGTAAGGGTCGTAATATCGAGTCAAATGCGGCGTTGAAGTCGAGTGGCGATAAAGACTGCAAAGGTGTCCAATCTGGGAATGAAACCTTAGTGAAGAAGAAGGCACAGGATAAAGATATAGTTTACACACCCTATCCTAGAGCAAAACCTCCTCGATTGGCCCTTGTCCGGTACTCTCGCTTATTTCTAAAGCGGTTTACTATTAAATATTGCAAAAATTTTCCCCATTAAGTCTACTAGTGAGACTCCCCGGTAATTTTGCAATATCTATCATTTTCTTCTTGATTATAGGAATTCAAGTAGCGTTGCTCCAGTCCTGTGGAACATATTCAGTGCCCAGACATAGCTGCGCAGATTTGGCTTGGGCATCAATTCATGCCAGGATTACCTTGTGAATTTCAGCAGGCAGAGATTCCTCACCTGGGGCTATGTGATTTATGAGAGCCTTCATGGCGTTCCTAACTTCCTCTTTGAAAGTGGACATTCGATAATTTTAGATCTCTATCATCTTCTTTCTTGAGTATAGGAATTCAAGTAGCGTTACGCTAGCCGTGTGGAACATATTCAGCGCCGAGACATATCTGAGTAGATTTGGTTTGGGCATCAATGAGTGCGAGGATCACCTTGTAAATTTCTGCAGGCAGAGATTCCTCACCTGGGGCTATGTAATTTATGAGAGGCATCATGGCGTTCCTGACTTCCTCTTTTAAACGCGGACAATCAATCTCTATCATCTTCTTTCTTGAGTATAGGAATTCTAGTAGCGTTACGCCAGCCATGTGGAACATATTCAGCGCCGAGACATAGATGAATAGATTTGGTTTGGGCATCAATGAGTGCGAGGATCACCTTGTTAATTTCTGCAGACCGATTCCTCACCTGGGGCTATGTAATTTATGAGAGCCATCATGAAGTTCCTGACTTCCTCTTTTAAATGTGGACATTCGGAAATTTTTCAATCTCTATCATCTCTTTTCTTGAGTATAGGAATTCAAGTAGCGTTACGCCAGTCCTGTGGAACATATCTAGCGCCCTGACATAGCTGAGTAGCTTTGGTTTGGGCATCAAATAGTGCCAGGATTACCTTGTATATTTCTGCAGGCAGATTCCTCACCTGGGGCTATGTAATTTATCAGAGCCTTCATGGACGTTTTTCATACTCCCTTTAATAATATGGTTTGAAGAATTAGCGATGCCGGACATTTTGCAATATCTATCATTTTCTTCTTGAATATAGGAATTCAAGTAGCGTTGCTCCAGTCCTGTGGAACATATTCAGTGCCCAGACATAGCTGAGCAGATTTGGCTTGGGCATCAATTCATGCCAGGATTACCTTGTGAATTTCTGCAGGAAGAGATTCCTCACCTGGGGCTATATGATTTATGAGAGCCTTCATGGCGTTCCGAACTTCCTCTTTGAAAGTGGACATTCGATAATTTTAGATCTCTATCATCTTCTTTCTTGAGTATAGGAATTCAAGTAGCGTTACGCCAGCCGTGTGGAACATATTCAGCGCCAAGACATATCTGAGTAGATTTGGTTCGGGCATCAATGAGTGCGAGGATCACCTTGTGAATTTCTGCAGGCAGAGATTCCTCACCTGGGGCTATGTAATTTATGAGAGGCATCATGGCGTTCCTGACTTCCTCTTTTAAACGCGGACATTCAATCTCTATCATCTTCTTTCTTGAGTATAGGAATTCAAGTAGCGTTATGCCAGCCATGTGGAACATATTCAGCGCCGAGACATAGATGAATAGATTTGACATAGATGTGGACATTCGGAAATTTTTCAATCACTATCATCTTCTTTCTTGAGTATAGGAATTCAAGTAGCGTTACGCCAGTCCTGTGGAACATATCTAGTGCTTTGACATAGCTGAGTAGCTTTGGTTTGGGCATCAAATAGTGCCAGGATTACCTTGTATATTTCTGCAGGCAGATTCCTCACCTGGGGCTATGTAATTTATCAGAGCCTTCGTGGCGTTTTTCATACTCCCTTTAATAATATGGTTTGAAGAATTAGCGATGCCGGACATTCTTGGAGGCCGCCGCATGCTTTTTCAAAAAATTTCGTTTGCTCACAATATACTCGTACGTTACTCAGGGTATTCTCATTGGATTTTTTTAGCGGGTCAACTATCTTGGTCGGAACACCGTCATTGAGCCTTATTTGCTACAGTAAGGGTCGTAATATCGAGTCAAATGCGGCGATGAAGTCGAGTGGCGATAAAGACTGCAAAGGTGTCCAATCTGGGAATGAAACCTTGGTGAAGAAGAAGGCGCAGGATAAAGATATAGTTTACACACCCTATCCTAGAGCAAAACCTCCTCGATTCGCCCTTGTCCGGTACTCTCGCTTATTTCTAAAGCTGTTTACTAGTAAATATTAGTAAAATATTCCCCATTAAGTCTACTAGTGAGAATCCCTGTATTTGCTACAGTAAGGGTCGTAATATCGAGTTAAATGCGGCGATGAAGTCGAGTGGCGATAAAGACTGCAAAGGTGTCCAATCTGGGAATGAAACCTTGGTGAAGAAGAAGGCGCAGGATAAAGATATAGTTTACACACCCTATCCTAGAGCAAAACCTCCTCGATTCGCCCTTGTCCGGTACTCTCGCTTATTTCTAAAGCTGTTTACTAGTAAATATTAGTAAAATATTCCCCATTAAGTCTACTAGTGAGAATCCCTGGTAATTTTACAATTTTTATCATTTTCTTCTTGAATACACGAATTCAAGTAGCGTTGCGCCAGTCCTGTGGAACATATTCAGTGCCCAGACATAGCTGAGCAGATTTGGCTTGGGCATCAATTCATGCCAGGATTACCTTGTGAATTTCTGCAGGCAGAGATTCCTCACAGGGGGCTATGTAATTTATGAGAGCCTTCATGGCGTTCTTTGCTTCCTCTTAGAAAGTGGACATTCGATAATTTTACATCTCTATCATCTTCTTTCTTGAGTATAGGAATTCAAGTAGCGTTATGCCAGCCGTGTGGAACATATTCAGCGCCGAGACATAGCTGAGTAGATTTGGTTTGGGCATCAATGAGTGCGAGGATCACCTTGTGAATTTCTGCAGGCAGATTCCTCACCTGGGGCTTTGTAATTTATGAGAGGCATCATATCGTTCCTGACTTCCTTTTTTAAGTGCGGACATTCGGAAGTTTTTCAATCTCTATCATCTTCTTTCTTGAGTATAGGAATTCAAGTATCCTTTGTTCTCTTTCCAGGAACGTGAGCAGTGACATATTGTGTAATACCTTCGATCTACGACCATGACGTTTCTATGACTTCCTCTTGTGGACTACCATTTTTGTGATATGCTTATTCTAGAAATTGAAAGCGGCTCCTCAATTCAATGTCAAACTCAGTTTGATAACTTCAGCTTTAATGTAGTAGCTCGTCACCAGGATTTTTCACAAAATTCCACCATGTCACCATGATACTTACAGAAGGGGTTATAAATCTCAACCAAACCTAATAAGAGGCAACAGCTGATGGGCTCCTTCTACTTCTTTGAATTCTGAGGTTCATTCGATTTATGTGAGGGGGAGGAATAGGAGCTTCGAGTGCTCTGTGGCCGTTTGGACACAATTCAAACACAGCAGTGGGAGCGAGTCCCTAGATTCCTGTAATCAGAATATCAACCGGGAAGGGGTTGTGGGATTTCAACAATCTGATGGAAAGCGAAAGTGCAATTTTATATTGTACCTTTTCAGGGCTCGGAATCGATCTAATTCTATAAGGATAGGGCTAATTTTTCCTCCTCCGCATGCCACCAGTAGGCCTTGGTAGACCCTAACTAAAGATGATACAGATTCGGAACTTGGTTAGAATTGTGGTTTAAGGGGGGGGGAACTCTGACTGGATAACATAAAAGCATTTATAAAAGCATTATGCATAAAAGCATAGAAGTCCTCCCTTTATTTTTGGTTAAGGTTCATCTTTATATTCGTATATTCACTATTTCATTGAGGGTTAATATGAAGTTGTCCAGGACCGTCACAAAGGTGACACAAAACTGAAACTTTGTGGATAGAGAACTGTATAAAGCGATCTTCAGCATCTGATGCAAAACCGAGAGCGTCGTGAAGCGGCCCTAGTATTGTATTTTTTAGATGCCCTAGTTTTCTGGGGGAATAATTTTTTGCTCATTTTGAAAATTCAGTTCCCAAAAGTTTTGGCATTCTTGATTTGTAAAACAAACTTAGGAGACAGAATTGACAAAACTCAGTAAATTTTTTTCACGAAAGACCTAGTAATTATTATTACAACAATGAATATAAACAGTATCCATGCTCAGTGTTGCAAAGCAAGGTTGTAGAGCATACGCTTTTATAGAAAATAATAAATACCGTTTAGATTTTACCCAAGCAGAAATTTAGCAATCCATCTTCCCCTAACAATGGCCCCGCTTTAGTGACACTAAATAACAGAAAACAAGCCTCAAATTTTCTTTTTTTATTTCTTCCTCATGGATTCTCCTGTCACGCCCAAGGGTCCTTGATTAGAACCGTTCATACCATTTTTTATAGCATCATTTTTAACATGTACCTATATGCAAAACACGACATGAGGAAATCAATTCAGAGTTCAAAAACTTTTCCTCTCGGCTTTCAGCCGTTCCTTCACTTGCTAGTAAAAAAGTGTTTCTATTTAAAATTTGATTTCAAGTACTTACCGAAATTTTATATTCATCTAAAATATCCCGAATAACCCTTATTTTTTCCTCAGAGATTGACCAGAACTTATCGGACATTCGGAGTAAGTCTTCAAATTTCCATGAGCAAATAATTGGATGACTCAACATTACACTTCTGACTACGTGGGGATGGGCGTCAAAGGCACCTGAAAGAAACTAAACCTTTTTCAATATAACTTGATTTTAATTGATTGTTTGAGATCGATCTCAACAAGTTCAGTTTTAACACTTCTTTTGAGTTTTTACGCCAAGAAACTTGACTCACTCTTAGTTTTATACAGTCGCATTAATATTTTCTAAAATGAAGGAATAAAACCCAAAATTGATTTTCAAAGTTTTTTGTTGCTAAACCCTTAATCATTCTATTACCAGCTTTATCCTAGCAATTAACTAGAAAAAAAAAACAACTTTTTACTGTTTAATTCTAAATAAAAGAACCAGCCATCAAGAATTTAAGACATTGTTTTCACCCAATAATTCGTACATTGAAATCAAACCAGCAACAAATTTGCTTTACGGCCTTATTCAAATTAGCCTTTGAACGGTTAAACTGACACTTCAGGAAACAAAAGCGAAGCAAACTTTTGAACAATTCCTGGTAAAACAGATAATTTAGCATATGTTTCTTTTGTTTTTTTTAAGGAATCACAAGTAGGTTATTTACATAGAGTATGTCCATACTTAGCATTTGGTTACATATGCGCCTTATTATTAACCAATAAATGTTTTAAATATTAGAATTACTCTTGGCACGCAGCTTCTAGTTCTTTATGGGTTATAAACAGGATTTTTTTTTTCAGGAAGTGAGCTGACAATCGAGGACATCACTTTCCAAAAAAGAAACAAAATTGTATTCTGATCTAAAATTTCAATCTTTTAACTTTAAGCTATTTAAGATTCTACCTATTGAGAGAGAGAGCAGTCCAGACTTTTCCTAGACGTTGATGAGCGGTACCTTTTTCAAGAAAGAGATGGATGAGAAAAGTGATGGAGAAGCAAGAGCACCATGCTAGCGTCATGTGAACATTACTATACATAGTATTATATACTAATACATATACTATTATATGAACCTCAGGCAGCATGGAATATAATGAAAAAATGACCTTATATTTTTTTTGTTTTTTTTAATGTAAGCGTTTTTGCAGTTTATCCACATTGTAGGATAGGAAGGGTGCGGGAAACTCCATAGTTCTGTATAACATAATTGATTGTTTAAATTTAGTCATGAATTAACTAGTAAAAAAAAGTATAAAAGTCAATTAACTTCTTTTTAAACCTTTTACCTTAATAAATTATAGGTTCAATAATGGTTATAGTTTTAACATAAGCATATACCCTATCTATACCTATTCTTCTTCTTTTTTAATACAAGCTAGGAGTAAACTATACATTTTTATAACAGAAATTGTATTTTATTAAGCCCTCTCTGAAGAAAATACAATATGGCGTGCCATTCTAGGGTCAGATTCTTTAATATTAGCTCAATAACCCCCAAACTCATATAAATGCACATTGTGTTGCCTCCGGGTCAGGAATATGCCACATTTTTTAAGCATTCAACCTTTCTTCCTCATATCTGTAAAATTGCCTGAATGAAAAGTAGTTTTGTGAAGCTAAAAGAAAAACAATGCAGGGGTGGTCACTGTGCTAATACACCTTCTGAATATTACTTCGTTATGTTTATTCAACTCTGTCTAATTCTTTCTAATTCTAATTACTTACTGTCATTTTTTTGAGCAACATCTATTTTGTATTTTGATGATTAATTGTACTACTAATACTGACCTATTTTCGGAAGACTTTAACTTACCACAGTTCCCGGCAGTTTATTTTTTAGGGGGAAGGTGGATCTCTATGCCAGAAAATGACTAACAAACGACTTAGATGCTAGTGAACTGTAGGGCGTTGGAGTCATATAAACTGTTGAAGTTGTAACTGCGATCTTAGGTGTCAATAGCAGGTATTTAACTGGCTTAACTGATATATCTATGTATATCATGAGCGCCAAGGAGTTTTAATTTACACTTTATGTACAAACAAAAAAACAATAACACCATACCATTTTCGGAGGAAGTCTAAGTGAGTGCATTAGTTTCAATTTGTCTTCTAATGCTTCAATGCTAAGAAGCTTCACCTTTCGCTCGTGTCTTTTGAAAAACAACCAATGATCTCTTGCATCTATATTTGCATACTTTTCTAAAAGGTGGCAAATGGCATTGTCGTACACTTTTTTACAGAAAGCTGAAAATATTCCAAAATTTTCTTCGTTCCTTAAATCGTTCATTTCAGATGGGCTGACTGGAAACTTTTCTTGAATTTTGTCAGACCAAGATGAAGATGGGTCAATTGATAATAAAACTTTTGCATGCCGCGTAGGGAATCCAAAACGAACACTTCGAAGAAAATGTATTGGGATTTCAGAGGCACCTAGTTCTGTTAGAAAACCATGTCTGTATAATAAAACTTCTTTAGTGACACATGTCAAATCCACATTTTGGGATACATCGTCAATTGCATAGCCCCAATCCTGAAACGAAAATATAAAATAAAACATGTGCCAAGATTTAGTAAAATAATATATTTTCGAAAAAGATTGGGCAAGAGCACCGGTCCTCAAAATAAATGCGGCAGAACCCTGGGTCGCCGTGAGCGTATGCCACTAGTTCCAGAGAAATAACACAAACTTATCTGATAAAAAAAAAATCTGAATTAATTCTCTTCTATAAATATGAAGATACTTCTTCGTCAATTATAAACTGTCTGGAGCATCATCTTTCAGATTAAATACGCATAAGTGACAAATTTTCAAACACTTAAATTGTCTCTTTAGGTAAGGTCATACACGAGGAAAAAAAATTCAAAGAATGAGAAACGAAAATGTTCTTAAAAATTATTTTTTGGCAGCTGTAAAATTGTGAAAGCTGGAAACCAACACTATCCCCAGAACAACTATTTGATGCTTGTACGAAGTATGTTAGTCTAGATATAGTAAAAAAAATAAAATTTTACAGTTATCAAATAGCATTAAAAGCAAATGAATTTATCGAATATCGTATTCTGTTGAGAGCAAACATACATAAATTAAAAATATTTGAATTTTTTTGTTTATAAATGAATGAAGGTATCGACATTGCGGAGCTTCTTGTAATCTTTGTGTTTACACAATTCTATTGAGCACTCTGACAGTACAATTATGTTCCAAGAATTATACTTTTCAATTTGCAAGTATAGGCTGAGTTTACTGGGTTGATTATTCCCTATGCAAATTATTTATTAACTGATTATTGGTCAATTAAAAATAAAAACTGATCGTGATGGCATTGATGACGTGGCAATAATTAATCACACCCTGACTTTTTCAAAGATAAGGTCATCAAACATGCCACTGTAGAATTTGGGGTAAAGCTGATCCGTATCGAGCTCCTCAAAAGTGACAAGATGGTCAAACTTCTGAAAGCGATATGAAAGACAGATTGGACTGAATGCATAAACGTGAATATCAGAATTTTCGATTGCCCACCTTTGTCATCGTAATGCCACCTGAGGCAAGGCCGTATCCAGGGGGGGGGGGGTACCCGGTTTGAACTCCCCCCCCCGAAATTTTTGACCGAGTCGAAAATTAGTCTAAAAAATGCGTGTAAAGACAAAACCTTACCAGAAAAAAAATATGCTCCCACACTAAATCCTATTGCATTTTGTGGGTTAACGGTTCTGATCAGCTTACGCAATTAGGTAACCGTAGGTAACCCCATGTTCACCTGACCTTGCATAGTAAATTAGGGATGACCCTGACAAGGTCATCGACATTTTTGCAGAGAAGAAAAATCGTCGCCTGGATTTCGTTTTATAGATATTCGTCCTTACTTTTAGCTAAAAAAAAAAAAAAAAAAAACTAAAAAATATATAGACTACTTCTAGCCTACTATTTGGATTCTTTTTGCGCATAAAAAAAAAAAAAAAAAAAAAAATAGCTTGTAGTATTTAACAGTATGTAAATACTTGTCTTGTTTTTTCGTTAATAAAAAAAAAAAAAAAAAAAAAAAAATGCCCCTTATAGATACGAAAGTATGCCTAGTGGACGCGTCCTCGTTCGCAAGGGGCGGACTAACGGTCTCGAGCTAATGTAATGATGCTCGAGGATGTTAGACAAAGTCCACGGGAAAAAATCGGGTAAACCTCCCCCCCCCCCCGAACAAAAATTCTGGATACGGCCCTGACCTGAGGTCTTGGTTATTCATGCAGTCCTTATCCTTTTTGTAGTCAGTGGCGGATTCAGGTAGGGGGCGCCCCCGAACATAGTCTAAAGTTGTGTAACTTACTTAATTAACCCAAATTTGCGTTAACTAAACTTGCTGCTAACGTAAGTTTATAGGATCAACCTATTTTGCCCCCCCCTCCCCTTAAAAAAATCTTGGATCCACTCCTGTTTGTAGTATTAGCAACAATCTAGTAAAGAGTGAACCATGGTCCATAGCAAACAAAAGTTCAAAAGCATGCTTTGTAAGAAACAATCTAGGGAGAAAATTTTGCCAATAAAGGGTGATTCAAAAACAATAACTAATATTCCGATTTAACAAAGTAGTAATGTTTTATTACTGAAACAAAGTTTATGAAAATTTCATTAAAGACACTGTCTCAGAAATAACGTCAAATCGAAATAAAGAGTATCCCATTGAAATTACCATTGTTGAAAACCCCGAACTAGAGATTAAAGGTCCTTGACCTCAAACGAAAAGGGAAACCGCATATTTGTGTTTGTAGCACTAATGTTTCTTCTTTTCCAGAGAGCTTATCGTACAAACCCAGTGGATACAAAATATTGGGAGTGGGCTTATTTGAACGAAAATCGCAATACCAACAGCCTTACGACTTAACAAAATTGATCGCGCCATAGCAAACTGTCCTTTCCTATCATTTTGAACCACAAAACATGTATTTTTGCCCAAAATGGACTGAAAGATTGAAGAATCCAAATTCTAAGATAGCCAGTCGATTTGT